>NC_089212.1:22418965-22633965 GCF_963930695.1 Labrus bergylta | reverse complement strand
AAGGACGGAGGACTCGAGTGGATGGACGGAGGACTTGAGTGGAAGGACGGAGGACTCAAGTAGATGGACGGAGGACTCAAGTGGAAGGACAGAGGACTCAAATGGACTCAAGTGGAAGGACGGAGGACTCAAGTGGAAGGACGGAGGACTCATGTGGAAGGACAGAGGACTCGTGGAAGGACAGAGGACTCATGTGGAAGGACGGAGGACTCAAGTGGAAGGACGGAGGACTCAAGTGGAAGGACGGAGGACTCAAGTGGATGGACGGAGGACTCAAGTGGATGGACGGAGGACTCAAGTGGAAGGACGGAGGACTCAAGTGGATGGGCGGAGGACTCAAGTGGAAGGACGGAGGACTCAAGTGGATGGGCGGAGGACTCAAGTGGAAGGACGGTGGACTCAAGTGGATGGGCGGAGGACTCATGTGGAAGGACGGAGGACTCATGTGGACTCAAGTGGAAGGACGGAGGACTCAAGTGGAAGGACGGAGGACTCATGTGGAAGGACGGAGGACTCATGTGGACCAAAGTGGAAGGATGGAGGAATCAAGTGGATGGACGGAGGACTCAAGTGGAAGGACGGAGGACTCAAGTGGAAGGACGGAGGACTCGAGTGGATGGACGGAGGACTCAAGTGGAAGGACGGAGGACTCAAGTGGATGGGCGGAGGACTCAAGTGGAAGGACGGTGGACTCAAGTGGATGGGCGGAGGACTCATGTGGAAGGACGGAGGACTCATGTGGACTCAAGTGGAAGGACGGAGGACTCAAGTGGAAGGACGGAGGACTCATGTGGAAGGACGGAGGACTCATGTGGACTCAAGTGGAAGGACGGAGGACTCAAGTGGAAGGACGGAGGACTCATGTGGAAGGACGGAGGACTCATGTGGACCAAAGTGGAAGGATGGAGGAATCAAGTGGATGGACGGAGGACTCAAGTGGAAGGACGGAGGACTCAAGTGGAAGGACGGAGGACTCGAGTGGATGGACGGAGGACTTGAGTGGAAGGACGGAGGACTCAAGTAGATGGACGGAGGACTCAAGTGGAAGGACAGAGGACTCAAATGGACTCAAGTGGAAGGACGGAGGACTCAAGTGGAAGGACGGAGGACTCATGTGGAAGGACAGAGGACTCGTGGAAGGACAGAGGACTCATGTGGAAGGACGGAGGACTCAAGTGGAAGGACGGAGGACTCAAGTGGAAGGACGGAGGACTCAAGTGGATGGGCGGAGGACTCAAGTGGAAGGACGGAGGACTCAAGTGGAAGGATGGAGGACTCATGTGGATGGACGGAGGACTCAAGTGGATGGACGGAGGACTCAAGTGGAAGGACGGAGGACTCAAGTGGATGGGCGGAGGACTCAAGTGGAAGGACGGAGGACTCAAGTGGAAGGACGGAGGACTCAAGTGGAAGGACGTCCCACACAGAGAGAGAAAGTCGACGTAAACTAAAAGGTGTTGTGTTCTGACGTAAAGACTCAATCTGCTGTATGTGGAGACGCACACTCAGGATTCAACTCAAGCTGGTTGCTAAAACTACAGTCCAATGTTGTTTTTGAAACATTCTGAAAGTACAGCGAAGAGGATAGAAGTTCTCTGTTTGGTTTAATTTCTCCCCGTCTTTATTAGTTCAGGGGAAGTGGTAATGGTGTTTATAATTTACTGTAATCATTGTGTTCAGAGGTAAAAGTGCCAAACCCTTTCAGCGTCTGGAAATGTATGGCTTTAAGTGTCGCACTTACAAGAAAATGTCTGCAGATGCATGTTTTGAACTTGTAAGAAGCAGACCACGTTGTTGCAGATTGCTCTGTAACCCTGCATACCATGAAAGCTTTCCACGTTTAACCTCCCTTTGACAACCACCTTTTTATTTCACCACACAGTACTTTGAGTCGATAGAGAAAGCAGGCGTTTTGCAAATCAAAGAAAAATTAATGTGCAAATGATGTCTACATCATCTCAGACATCTGAAAGAAAGCCAAAGAACTGACTGTCATTTAATCTTAGTGCAGTTACATCAAATTAAAAGGAATTAAGCACTAAAGGCAAGATTAAATTAAAGCAGTTAGGAGATATATTCCTTGATGATTTGATGGTTGCGTCCATTTTCCTTTGTCATGCTCTAAGCCAAACAGGTCTGCCATTCAGAGCGAAGTCTGTGTCTTTGTTGGAGATGTACAGAAGGTCTGACTTGACTTCTGAAAGCGTTTACAGCACAGCCTTGGCCCTCATATTGACGTTACATTGACCTGCAGAGCATCACTGCACTGAAGGTTTATCACAGTCTCCTGTGACACCATTATATCCCGCCTTCATCGCTCCAACCGCCAGAATAATTCTGTTTTATCTTAAAAAAAGGCAGCGTGATGTTTCTAAAGTCGCAGACAGAAAACAAGTCCTTGTGAGGCTGTCCACGTGCTCGGCTCTGACTGACAGTGAATCATTCATGGAGCACGGGAGAAATCATGAGCGCTTGATTAAGGACAGGGAGACATGGGCTCCAATGCTAAGTCAGTGCAGACTGGAGGCTGATTAGACGAAAAGCTTTTTACATAAAAAAAAAACAAAAAAAAAACAGCAGAGTCTGAAAAATTGCTCTATCAGACAGGTCGCTCCATTAAGAGTGCCATTTCTAAAATGGTGAAGGTCATAACATGCAAAGTGAATGCGCCAGAGCCCTGCACATAATTAAACAAAGTTATAAATATTACTTCAAGTCATTACAAATATTAGGTTTTCTTTTGTTTTTTTGTTGCAGTTACATTCATTCAACATGTCATCAAAGCTGAGCCACCTCCATGCAAATTGTAGAATCAAAGGCAAACATATGTAGACACACACACACACCCCCACACACACACATTTACAGAGATTTTTCATCTTCAAGCTCATGAATTCACGAGACAGTGTGTTTGCAGAGCAGAGCAGACTAACATGACAGCCTCCTGACAGCTCCCGTACACAAGGCAGGCCGCTCTGTGTTTTAGATATACAGTATATTTTCAAAGTTATTCAAGAGCTGTGGGGGGGGGGGGGGGGGGGCGTGGGGGCAGAAACACCACATGAATAAATAGAAATCAAACATTCAGCGGGGGCGGTTTTGGCACTTTGAGCGGAGATATGTGGGAAGGTGTCAGGGGCTGTGGCAACAGGGTTTGACAAGGGGGCCACGACGGGCAGCAGACGCTGTCAGAGCGCCAGGTGGTGATGCGTGAATTGTGTGTGTGTGTGTGTGTGGGGGGGTAGATATGACGTGGTGGATTCCTCTGCTGGTCACTGGAGAGGACTGGAGGCGGGGATGGGAGAGGAGCCACCTGAAACCACATTGCACCTGTCAGGCCCGTCTTCAAACACATGTGCACGGGCTGGCTGTGGTTAGTACGCAGAGTGAAGCCCGTTCAGACTGTGCAAAAAGCCACAGGAATGAAAAGGCCCAGCATTTAGTAACTCAGAAAATCACCACTGAAACCACTGAAATCATCACTAACTCAGAAAATCACAACTGATGAGGAGCTTTTATGGAAAGACGTAAAACATAAAAGCTAGCTTTGAATAACTATCTACTCTGGACAAAATTTTGTAAAGGTATCATAATCTGAAGTAAATAATAAGCTTGAGTCAGGATGTGGGGCTGAAATAGAGAAGGAAATTGACAAATACAATCGACATAATGTGGACAAAACCTGAGACAAATCAAGTAGAAACCAACAGGCCTGAGAAACAAACCCTGCTGCAGTACCTTGAGTCACCACTTGATACTGGATCTAAAGCGAGTCAATACCTATTTAGATGTTATATACACCCACAATCACAACAGGATTAAACCATAGGAATAAACATGTTTACAGCCAGGAATGAAATTTTTGCTTCCACTTCTTTAAAGTACTCAAGCATTTCAGTCGCTTAACTAAACCTGTCTGTTGTGTTTGTATTGTCAGGGCCTTTGTGCAGCTTTTAAAAGGTGTAAAATGTAAAATATATGTAAAAATTTACTAAACCTTTGGTACATATATATTTGTTGAGTACTTCCATTACCTATAATATTTCCAACGGTTATCCAAGTCAGCAAAATCCTTCATTTGATAGTTGTAACAGCCCATGTCTCTCATGTTTATCATTGCCATGGAAACACGAGATGTTACATCAAGCTGCATAAGGAAGCAGGAGCTGCTGCTGAAAGCTGCCGTACTGTTGCTGTTTGTGCTGCGGTGATAAAAACATCACGTAAATTATACTCGGATACATTGGCTTGTTGTTGAACAGATTCTCTTTCTCAGGTCGGTTTCACCCGTTGGTCAACTCTGAGTTAGTTTTCATTTGGGGTTGGGGTCGTGTTTGGGAGAGAATCACTCCCATGATTCCCTGCAGCAGCAACATCATCTTTTGTTATTGTTTTGATTGAGAGCCCCCTGGTGGTGGAATTTACATACTGTGCGTTTAATGGAAGAAATTGGAGAGATAATGTTTTTATGTGAGTTTTGCTGGTTAAAAAAAACTGTAAATAAGTCTGTGCATCAACTTTATGGTGAGATCAAATCTTACAGTATGCTTTATTTTCTATATGTTAGGGAAAACATATCTGGGCTCACCGTACCTGGCGTGTTAGCTAGTTCGCTGATATTCACACACTGATTTATGAGTGGTTTATTGAATGTGAGTCAGAAGTTATGCCTTACCTGGTTTGTTGCTTTCTGCTGGATAACGCTAGCTCTCTTAGCTTCTTTAGTATGATAAGCAAACATCTCCGGTTACAAACCATCACAAATCATTTCCCAATTAAACTACAAAACAAATGGAGATTTTTAAGCACATATATACTTTCAGGATTCGCTTCATGTTGAGGTTTCAAATCCCCTTGTTTATTTTAAAAAAGTCAATATTTACTCGGTCCTCAGATTCTGAATCTAAGCTTTTATGCTGCTCCCATCTTTTCTCTCTGTCTCTGCCTTTATCTCTCTGTATGTCTCTCTTTCCGTCTGTCTCTGTGCATTTCCTGAGGGAAAAGCCGGACATTGGGCAGGGTATATTTTGGAGCCGGCATGGGAAGTGAAAAGGCAAAAAGCAGAGAGAGAGAGGGGGGGGGGGAAATGGCTCCATTCACAGCCCCATAATACTCTATTCATGAAGCCCCATGTGCTTTTATCATTTAAAGCATTCTCCCCGCGCAGAGAGCTCCATCCTGTCTCATTGTGAAGCCATCATCTGCAGAGCTATTTCCACAGAAGCAAAAAATAGGCCTATTTGTGAAAGACTGATTATCTCAAATGGGACCACAGGGCCTGGATGGCAGGAAGACGGGATTCCACATGCTTCCATGTCCCACTGGTGGATTATACTTCTTTATTTCTCTCCCGTTCCTTCCCTTCATCTTAACGCTGCGTGATATCATTACACAAGCCTTGGATACCCGCCGTCAGAAAACACGGGGCCGTAATGCATCACTTGTCAGCGTGAAAATGTATAATTATGCTCATCTAACAAGTTTTTCAAGGCCAAATGGAGGTAATATCTCATGTGCGAAACAATAATCTTGCAATGCATCAATGTAATTGAAGGAAAAAATGGCTACATTTGCTTATTTGTCACTGTGCAGGAAATATGCTGTGTTGACAGCCAAAGAGGGAGGAGGGGGAAGGATGCAAGTAATTAGCTCTGTGTGGGTGGACTTGTAGATGATGCAGATGTGTGTGTGTGTGTGTGTTGGTCTTGTTCATTTGTAGCACATTGCATTGTCTTACCTGCCTGCATTGTTTGTTTGTTAAATGGGCCCCTCATCTCGTGTGCTTTGACACGCAGGCTTTTTGTTGCAGCAATCAAATCATGTCAAAGCCAGGCTAATTGAACATCCATTATGGAAATGTGATGGTTCGACTTTCCCCTGTTGCAAAAAAAAATCATCCAGATCAAATGATGCAGATTTGGAAAGCCCATTTTTTTTTGCCATGCAGGATCTAATCCATTTAATTTTTCAGACAATTTTTTTTTCAAGTAGCCTACACATTCACACCCTGATGGCAGAGGCTGCTATCTAAAGTGACCATCAGTATTAACTAATCCCATTCATACGGCAACAACAAAGCAGGGGGAGCAACTTGGGGTTAAGTGTCTTGCCCAAGGACACATCAAACATGTGGCTGCAGGAGCTGGGGAATCAAGCCCCCAACCTTCTGGTTGAGAGACGACCGACTCTACCAACTGAGCCACAGCAGCCACATGATGATATGTCTTCACAAAAAAATAAAAAGCAGAGTATAGTCTGGGATCTAGGTAGAGCTATGACAACGTTTAAATTTCATACAGATTAAAATGAAAACCAAAACTGTATCCCCTGACCCTGTAGATCCATCTTTAAAAAAACATATAATCAAGATTTGCTCTTTCAGATGGCCAATCTCATACTTCCTGAAAAAAACCTGGAGTTGATGGCTTCATCATCATAACAGGATCAATATGCTGCAGGTAGGACGAGGAACTTTTAAACCAAACCGTCTCAGAGGTCTCTGCAGAAAAAAAAGATGAAGAGTAAGTTGGAGCTCATAGACAGAAATATACAGAAAAAGAAGCGAAGGATTAACAGCTACCTGTCACATGTGCTGTATGGGTGCAATCAGGACGACTGTGCTAAATACTGGCAATCAGGGCGGATTCATCAGAGCCTCCTCTTCCTGCCAGCACTCTGTAATTATTTCGGCATCAGCCTCTGCGACAGCCACCCGCACTATACTTGTAATTCCATCCAATTTATGTTAGAAGGCTTCAAAAGGGGCCTATAATTTGAATCCCTTCAGCTTTATGCTAATGTGTTAGCATTGACTGTCCCACCTTTTTGTTGCCAAAAAACATGTGTTGAAAGATGAGCAGGGAGGAGTTTTTGTATTTTTTTTTCTGTTTGTTTTGATTTTTGGGACAGAGTCGCTGTGATAGTTAGATTGACAGATTTTTCACACCTGGAGATCTTTTCATTCTGTCTCAACCGAGAGAAAGACACAACACACTGGTTGCCAGTTTCTGGTCAGGTTCATGTTAACACAGAATTTGTTTTACAAAGGTACGCCAAGTTGTAAACACGCAGCCGTCCTGACTGACAGGTAACTCATTAATTAAACAGTTGTGCTGACTGTCAGCAGAACATGGACCCATGTGGAGAAATCAAATTCTGGTGACGGACAGCGGGTCAGTTTGCACTTTCACAAGCTCAGGAAGGAAAAAAAAAACGGTTTGTGAGAAACATTAGTCAAGTCTGTAAATGGAGCTCATAAATCATAAATACTGACAGACAGATAGAAACAGGACTAAAAAAAAGACTTTCCAAAAACATTTGAGGAGAGCTGGAGGGGACTGGTTGATTGCTATTTTTTACAGTTTTACTTCTTTCACTCACTTTCATTTATTAAGTTCATGATTATTTGTGTAGGGACAATGGAGTAAAGCATTTAAAGACAAAACTAATTAGCAATGCACGTCTCTATCGGCCTTTAGAGGGAGGGAGGGAGGGAGGGAGGGATGGATGGACGGATGGATGGATGGATGGGTGGATGGGTGGATGGGTGGATGGATGGATGGATGGAGGGAGGGATGGATGGTTGGGTGGATGGATGGATGGATGGACGGATGACTGGATGGATGGACGGATGGATGGATGGATGGTTGGGTGGATGGGTGGACGGATGGATGGATGGATGGAGGGAGGGATGGATGGTTGGGTGGATGGGTGGATGGATGGATGGATGGAGGGAGGGATGGATGGTTGGGTGGATGGATGGATGGATGGACGGATGACTGGATGGATGGACGGATGGATGGATGGACGGATGGATGGATGGATGGTTGGGTGGATGGGTGGACGGATGGATAGATGGATGGATGGATAGATGGATGGATAGATACAGTAGATAGATGGACGGATGACTGGATGGATGGATGGACGGATGACTGGATGGATAGATGGATGGATGGATAGATGGATGACTGGATGGATGGATGGATAGATACAGTAGATGGATGGATGGATTTATGGACAGATAGGGATGAATGGAGTTCGTACATGACCAGAGGACTGAGTCCACTTTAAAAAATCCAGTCTGGATCCAGTTTGAGATCTGCAGGTAAAGACTTCCACATGTTAACAGTCTAAGTGGATCCACGAGGTCAAAGATCACCTGAGGAGCCTGATGACTTTATCGTAGAATGGCACGATACACAACCTTTTACCACTATTCAAGCTTTTCCAAATCTAAATAATCGTAAATGGTTTAGTGTCATTTGTTCTGCTCATGATAATGTTCAAACACGGCTATGAAAAAAAGAAGATAAAAGAATTTACAATTTTACCACTTTCCATATCTGGAAAGGAGCAGGGAGAAGAATAATCTCATTTAGCCTGCCTCTTACACAAAACACAAGTGAACAAAACAAATAGAGCTGTCAAATTACAGTTACTAAGCAACCAATATTACAGTAATGTAATAAAGAAAACAAAGCAGACAGACCACACCTGAGCTTGCTTACACACAGGAGGAGAAAGGAGGTCTTGGTCCAGTTGTTTTGCACACGCCAGAGTTTGATTGACAGCTTTCATAACAGCCCAAATTAAAGTTCAGTTTGTCTTTAACAGTGAGAGAAGACATAAAAGCAGAGAGGTGTAGGTGACACCTTCATTGCAGATACATGACATGACTCAGATATGACCTAATCCGCTGCAGTGTGCACATGCCTTTCTGTCCATACGTTCAATTAGCAGGTGTTAAAGGCGGTCCCAGCAACAGAAACCGTTCTGTTAAGATCTGTAGAGGTCAAAGGTCAGTATTGACCAGTCAGTGGCATCTGAAAGCTCCTCTATGCATTCCTTTACAATGTAATTCCACCATGAAAGGAGACGGCAAAAACGGTGAAAGGGAAAGAAATAAGCAGCCGAGGTCAACGGTCACCGTTCCTCACACTGTGTCTGAGCACGGTTAATAAAAAGGCTAATGTGTCTCCATCCTTACTCTCTCCTGCCCTTCCACTCACCCCCTCCTCCTCCTCCTCCTCCTCCACTGTCTCTTCTTACTCTCTAAGGGCTTCTTAATGACTAACCTGTCAGGATTAGCATCTCTCCCTATTTCACACTGTGGTATCCAGCTTCCTTCTCCTCCTCTAATGAACAGCCTCAGCTCCAAGGACGGAGCAGACAGGGGGTGAAGACGGATGAAAAAAAAACTGGAGAGCGCACATCACATTTCAGGGGCGTCACACCACCCGCGTCGAGCCAAGCCGGCTCGCCCCCCTTTTAACATCCTCTGTCATTCCCTGACTTCCGATGGTTAGGACAACTTAATTAATCACTGTACAGCTCTAATGAATTGACCAGCCGGGGAGTATTGATCCCACGGGGTATCAAACGGCTCGCCTTTGTGAAGTCTAATACCCTCTTCTAAGCTCTCAGATCAAACATCTTGAGGAAAAGTGGGAAGGAATATCACTCTGAAACCGTTTTCCCTTTTTTTTTTTTTTTTTTTTTGAAGAGCGAGAGGTCAGCCTCAAAAGACACTGGCTGAAGCCTTTTCAGCAAATATGTGCATTAGACAGAAAGCAAATCCTCATTCCACCGTTTGCTCCCCTTCTCTCCTCCTCTTCCCTCATCTTGTGTTACATGTGTCACATTTATAGAAATAACACTCCTTTCATCAAGGGAATTAGTGTTATATTTCAGGTTGTCTTAAATCAAGAAGAGGAGCTTACAGCTTATTAAAGTGTCGTCACGGCACCACCGCTAAGGATGCTGGGGGATTTGGCAGCCTCCTTCTGGACTGGATCGCTCAGATCTTTTTCCTGGGCTGAGGTTAGATTAGGCATTGATCTGAAAGGCTAATTTGATGCTACATTACAGCTGTGAAATTACAGCACTGTACGCCTCGCGTTCATAGGAACACAACACCGGACAACTCCCTCTCCACCCGCTCAGGAATCAGTTATGGAAGTGCACGCTGGGACGTCAATCAATTATTAGTTGTCAAATGTTAATGTTAAACATTTTCCACACCTTCCTCCAGCCGGTGTGTCAAACTACATTTCTTCAGTCCAAACACTACAGCCTGAACAATGTGTTAATCAGTGTGTTTGATGGGTTTGCTAAGGTTCTGATTAACCACCGCTGCAGTCAGCTGTCACCCTCTTCAGCTTTTGATTAAAGCTCCCTGCCCACTGGAAACCAAACACACAACGTCCTTCTTTTCACCTGTACAGAATTTGAGGAAATCGTTCCGCTGATTGGCTGTATACTCACCCACAGAAGCATACGAGAGAACGACTGCTTCAAATTAAAGGCGAGCAGCATAGCGTTCATGTGAAATGTAACGTTCAGTCTGCTGATTATAATCAGAGGAATCAGAGCAGAAGACTGGCTAAGGAATTAATTCACGACTTTTCCTAAAAAGGTCACCTAATGTGCAAAATACACGTTACCATGGTGACACTTAGCCTGTCTACAAACCCCCCCCAAATTATGAGAAAAGTCCATCCTCCATCTTTTACCACTTTTCAGAAAATGTGTGCTCAAACAAGCTGTTAGGAGATTTTCCCTTCATGACATCACAAAGGGCAGTAGCCCCCCCCAGGTGGGTGACACTCCCACAGCTAGGTGTTTGTTCTGCACCTCTGAGTCTGCCTTAAACAATCGGGCCGCCATTTTTTATTATGATGCCATACTCTCTGTGTGATGTGGAAATTCTTCTTTTTTTAAATTTTTTTTTTACTTCATTTGAATATATTATTTGGATTGATTATACTTATTTTTTTTATTTTTTTTATACTTATTTTTTATTTTTTTAAGAGTTGCTTCATTCATATGGTCATTTCATTTCAACAAACATGTTTTCAACATAAGATGTTGAATGAATCAAAAAAAAAACTACTCCCAAGAAAAGAAGCAGCAACATCTTCAAAACATCAAAACAATGAAGAAAGAGAGAGAAAAAAATATATATAAATAAATATAAAATACAAAAATAAAAATAGAAAACAAACAGACAAAAACAAACAAACAAAAGGCTAAGGGGAGGGATATAGCCCCTATGTTCAATGCAAATTGAGGTTTCCACATTTCTACATTGGATTAATTTAAATATTTCATGCAGATTGTCACACAAATATGCACATACATTTCATTTTCAAACCTGCATATAATTACACACTTATATTAATATTGGTTTGTATGCTCCTTCCCACAAGGTATTCCCTTAATAAGAAATTATACGCATGCAAATTTGTATGCAACTCAAACATTTACTAGTAGTTGATTGATTACTCATATATTTAAAGAATAAATGCTAATTCCTTCAGATTTTAGAACATTTTAGACAACAAACTTCACACCCAAAGTTCACTCAGACGTGACCTTGTGATCACTTTATTTTTTATAATTATTAACAGAGCAGTGAGGATTCACTCAACTCATGAAGGCAGATGAGCAGCTTGTGCACCGACTGCACGTTGGAGCTGCTAACATGAGAGAGCATCAATCTGTTAACACAGACTGCAGTCTGCAGTGGAGTACAAACACTGCTCTAGTAAACTGAGGTACATTAAAAGAGATGATCACATTAAGTGTTTGTTTCTCGTCCCTCGTCTTCTGAGCGTAATGGCATGTTCCTTCACTCTTGCTTGTCGTACTCGCTCTCTCCCTCGCTCTCTCCCTCGCTCTATTAGAGGTTGTTTAGTTATAAAAAGAATATAATAAAGGGGCGCTGATGGGCTAGTGGTTAGGTCACTCCCCATGTACAGAGGCTGTAGTCCTCCAAGCGGGCCTCATGAGTCCGTGCTACTTTATTCAGAAAACTAAAGAACAGTTATGAAGGTGTGTCAGTGCACGTGTTGTCTCTCTGTCGGTGTATTTTATTCGTCGTCTTTGTCTGAGCGTGAGGCTTTTGCAGCGTTATTTCACCGCACGGCCGTGTTACTCTGTGACTGAGTGAGTGAGTTTGTGAGCGGCTGGCTGGAGATGCCAGCAGATTTACGGGGGAGAGGACACTCTGTCCGTCTCTGATCCCCACACCACAGAGCACCAACACAATGGAGTTAGTCAGTGAAGTCTATCTGCCATAAACTAAATCCCTCTCTCTCTGTGACTCCCTGCATCCCCTCTCAGCTGCCCTGTCCCCCCTTCCCTCACATACTCTCTCTCTCTCTCTCTCTCTACACACACACACACAATAAAATGCTCTTAAACTTTGCTGAATGCCACAGCGCAACAACCACCCTCCCCCCCTCCCTCACCCGCCCTCCATCCCCTCTCCTGTGCTCTCATGCCGATGCATTGGGTGGGATTATGCACTAAGGCTGTGCGCTGTGCCGTCCCCCTGCCGCGAGGGGCCGTTTGCCGCCGGCCCCTGTCTGCATGGCTGACTGTATTAAACATAAGCAGCTTTACTTGATAGGGCTCCATCCAGCTTTAATTACCACAAACTCACAAAATCCGCGGACAGCACTCCTCGCTTGACAAACAGGCCGAAAAGCCACTCGTCTGGAAATCTGCGAAAAAAGAGACATGATGCTGATGTGACAGTGAATATTCTGACGGTTAACCATATGCAACATATACTAACCATCTTTGTAACAGTCAGCTGTAATAGTGTACAGCACGTTATGGTAGCAGCAGACTCTGAACTGAGGAATGCTCTGCAACCAAATTGAATTAGTCTGAGTCTGCTGGAAGTCGGGATTTTGACCACATAGGACAAAGAGAAGTTTAAGGGTGATTTGAAAACACTTCACAGTTAGTTTAGTCATGTTTTCAACAACTGACAGCAAAGCATGGATCTACCAACAGGGTGTCCCAGAGCTGAGCAGGAACCAAGAATGAAAAAGCAATCTACATTAAGGCTTAGTAATCAGAAAAATACACCTTCAAAACTTAAAAGGGGGCACCAGACACCCTATGGTTGGACATAAAGAGGCTGTAGCTGACGTCGCAGCAGCTGTGGGTTTGAACTTGGCCTCTGCCCTTTGCTGCATGTCATCCCCCACTCTCTCCTCCCTGCATGTCATGACAAAGTAATAAAATATGTACAATAACTAAGATGTAAAAAATAACTTTAAAGGAATGCATTTTTACAATTGCACATCTGGTCAACCATAAATTGTCTTCTGTATGGATTTTGATTGCTGGAAAGAACATTTACATACACACTTTTTAAATTTAATTTTCTATTTTTTGGGTGGGAAAAGAAACTGTTTCAGAAAGTTGAATCCTTGTTGACTAAATGGGAATTGGTTTCTCTAAAGATGACTAAACTGGACCAACTGCTAGCATCTTTTGCACTATTCACCACTGCACTGTTTCATATTTAGTCATGTGAATATTAGTATTTTCTTATCATGTTTATTGTTGATATTTAATGTTGTACCTGTACATATGAGAGCACAGTTCAGCATTGTTAAATTCCTTGTGTGTGTGTAAGCATACCTGGCCAATAAATCTGAACCTAAACCCTCAAAAAAGAAGGAGAAGAAGGAAGTTTGTGATAAATCAGTGGATTGTGGGACATGTCCCCTGTGCATGGCTGGCCAAAGAAAACCAAAGAAGTTTAACACACAACAGGTGTGACTCTGCAAAAAGACACCCTAGAAACCAAAACTCTGAAAGTTAAAAAGCAAAGAAAAGGCAGACAGACAGGAGGCAAAGAGGAAGAGACTGCTCAAGGTAAGATCACCTGTTTTTTTTTACTTTTACTTTTGCTTTAGGTTTTGTGTGGATGAATCCTGAATGCTCTTTGAGATTGTTTTGATGCTTCTGATGCTTGGCAGTGATTCTTTGTTTCTCTGTGAGCAGTTTGTTTTCTGGGGTTTAGTGTGTGTTTCTCTCATCAGGGTTATTAAAGGGTCATTTTTACATGTGTTTGATGAATGCTCTTAGCCATACCTGCACTTTAAAGTTAAGTTATGCTGATTTGATGTGTTTGCTGTGTGATGCTGAAGTGTCCCCGGACCTGTGTTGATGTGGTAAGCCGCCCTTTGACTGTAAAAACACAGGAGCTTATAGAAGATTGAATCCAGCCGTACTGACAGTACTCTGGTACTTTATGAATGTGCCTCTAAACCCACTTTTCAGAGAGAATTACGGGCATTTAAGTTCAGTCTTTGACAAGAAGAGCAAGTTGACCACACACTGTAATTGCTCAAAGAGGACTTTAGGATGTCACAGGGCTGTGCCATAAATTAATTATCCTAAAGCGCTTAGTGAAAGTCATTATAATGGCTTACACTGAAGGAGAGAGGGTGGATGGAGGTGAGCGTGCGGCCGCGAGTACAAGGGGAGGAAGTTGAGAGACTGTAAATTCATACAGTAGTTTATGGGTCTCATCAAGGCAGCTTGACTGAGTTATGGCTGCACTAAGAAGAGTGTTTGTGCCCTGCTGGTGGCCTGCACCGTCTCCTTGTACGCCTGAGGAGAGGAGGCAGAGAACCAGACTTATTGTCTCATTTTATCAAGGAAAAATACCTGTTCAAAAGGTTTGAGGCAGACAGAAAATGAATAGAGAACGGTTTACTGTGTGAGTGTGAAGTTGTCTCCTTGGGATGACCTGCCTGCTGTCAATGGAATTCATCCACTTTCATTTTCAAAAAATACATTTTTCTTATTCATTCTTTGATATCTCTCTGTGAGTTTTTCCAAATGAAAATGTATGTTGAATCGATCATTTTATCTCACACAACATGAAGCATATATTGAAGTGCTTCATCTGAATTGTAAATATTTCACCTTCCATAAAGGTCATAACCTGCAAAAGGTGCTCTTTATTTTACTCAAGAACACCTGAGTGAGCTCAAACCAGTGACTCAGAAGTCTCCCCCTGATCACTTGGCCGCGCTCTTCAGCTCTTTAAATGTTGGTTTTCCCTCCTCGTGTTTGCCTCCAAAGAAGTTTTCTGCTTTTTCAAGGCTGTTACCTTAATTTGGCTCCATGCAGAGCAGCGTGAGGCCATGGGAGCGTTTGTGCAGTTTGATGTATCAAGCTGACCTAATTACCCACTAACAAGTTACAGTGAGCCGCAGCTGAGCACCAAACATCCACTCCAATACCGCTCACTCAGCTTTGCTCTGTGATAGGCCGTTGCTCGGTTACCTTTAATTGCAATTGCTTTTTTTCTCCAGTTTGGTTCAAAATGTTATTGCCTGATGAGGGTTTGCCAACATAACTCACTATGAGAGCTCTTCAACAGTTTATGGGCGCAATAAACATCAAATATTTGGTCCAATTGGATGTCATGATGTTCAGCCAAACCGATATGAAATAACTGTTGTGTTTTGTGCACACAGGTTTCACAGTTTTCTCAAACAACAGCTTGTGATGTTTGCTGAAATAAGATTCTTTTGCAGTGATAATGTGTTAAGGAAAAAATGGATGACTTTTCTTTGTGATGTTTTTAGCTTGCAGCGTTTTGAGCTTTTCCACAACTCTAGTTTGATATTAAAATCATGCTTTTAAAGTCAATACAATAATGTTCTCCAATTTGAGCTTGATGTGCAAGGAAAATTGGTTTCTCTGTTTCATAATTACGGCTGCGGCTCAGTTTGTGGAGTCTGTCGTATCTCAACCTGGAAGATCAGGGGGTTCAATCCCCAGCTCTTGCAGACGCATGTCCCAAGTGTGTGAATGTGTAGGTGTGACCTGCAGTGTAAAAGTGCTTTGACTAGTCAGAAGACCAGAAAAGCGCTACACAAGCTCAAGTCCATTTACCATTAACATGCTTTATAAAATGTTCATCAAATGCACTTTTCCCAGCGTCACAGTCTTTGTCCAAATGGGACCATCTCTCCCTGCTTCCTCCATCCCAATGTTTTAAACATCACCATCAATAATGAGACGTGTGAGTGAGCCGGGTGTTTCACCAGCAGAGACTGATGTAATAAATGATGGTGCATGAGGAATGTATTTTCCAGACAGGTGTCAAATGTTCTCCAGGTTCCTGGTCTGACCGCATGTGAAGCTAGAGCCAAAGATTTCTTGAGCGGTTGTAAGAACAAGAGAAAAAGAAAAGATTTCCCCGTCACGTCTTGAGTTATTGATGAGCCCTAAAAAAAGAAAAAGAAAAAGAAGCCTGGCAGCTCACGGGGAGGATTCAGATGATTTTCCTCCCCATTCATTTTTGATTTTGCTTCAATGTTTCCCCCTTTGTCTTTTCTCCCTGACAGTTTTATCTTTATGTTGTCTATCAGCATCACTCAGGTCTGATGCAACACCCCTCCTTTTTTTTAAGAGGATGTTGGATTTGTTTTGATGCTGTGATCAAACAGATGTTTTTTATTTATCTCTAATTGTCATTTAGAAAATTCTTAAGATTTGAGAAAATAGTTCCTTTACAGACACTGGTTGCAGGACTTAAATACTTTTGGAACAATTAAAAAATTTGAGTGAGAGCAAATCCATTAAGTGGGATAAGACTTTGCAGTCCCGGCCTACACCCACACACACACACACACACACACACACACATGCACACACATACACACACCACACACAAAGCAGGTCTCTAGGGCACTAAGCCCAGTGCAGTGGAGCTCATCCCACTTTCTCCTCTTTGTGCTCTCTCATCCCTCATCTCCCTTAGGAATTCCTGACCCCGTCATTCCTTCAACTACACCCACCAGCTCCCAGTCAGGATGCTCCACTTCTCTGTTTTCACACACCTTTCTACCTTTCACTCCTAATAAATTCTTCCTTTCGATTCCCCAATTTGTTTTTTGTTTTTTACATCTTTCCTCCTCCTCCTCTCTTTGTCAGACTCCACCGCCACCTCTTCTCTTTCTCTCTCTCTCTCTGCTGGAGTTTTGTTCTTGTTGAACTGCCTCCTCACACTGTTTGCACCGCTCCCCTCTGCAGCCTCATCCTCATCACCTTCCGAGAATAGAGAAATCCAATATGAATTGCTGTCATTATTGCAAGGACAGGGTGAGGGAGAGGAAAAGAGACAGCGGGAGAGAGAGACGAAAAAGAGATAAGTAGACCAGAAAGTGGAAAAAAAAAAAAAAAAGAGGTGGGAAGTGGAAAGGATAAAATCTATATTCACTCCCTCTAACATGTCAGAGATAACCACAGAGGCCAAGCTCCTCTTTTCAAAGCCGTCTAAACGAGGGCGCGACTAAAAGCCCTGAGAGCCTTTCAGCCGGGCCTTGGCACAGCCGGCCTGTCAATACAGTATGGCCACAGACTCAGAGAGAATAAAAAAAAAAACACAAGAATAGGAGAGGGAAAAAATGCACGCCCTGAGGCCTGAGCACAAGTCTGACATACTGTTTCTGTATTCTCTTGTCTCTTGATCCAGTCTGCATCCATCATTGATTACTCAATTACTTCAGTTTGAAACAGAAGAAACACAGGAGCGTTTAGGGTGGCAGTTTATTCCTGAAATTACTCGCAGACCGAGGGGGGAAATGGGCTGAAGGGGAGACAATGAAATGATGTAGATGCACACATGCATCAGTGTAAAGAAAAAGTGTAACGCTAAGTATGGCCATGCATGGAAATAAAGTACCTCGTTGCCTTGTCAACAAAGACATGATGTGCTGTCTGTTCTTCATTAATGAGACATTTCTTGGGAGGGGAAATCATGTTTGTTAAATGTGAAGAATCTTTAGAGGAAGAAGAAGTGATTCTTTCTATCTCTGCAGGATAAAAGCAAAAGCCAGTTCAGAGATGATATCTAACTTAATATGAAACAGCTCTTAGTTACATTATGCCATTAAGTCATTAAAAATTGAACTGTGGAAGGGCTCTCTTTAAATTGCCTGGGAAAAAAATGCTTTAGAAGAATTTTGCCGTTTTAGAACGATTTCTCTTTGTTTGATTTTTGCACTCTTTGTACTTTGGTCTTATTTGTTTGAAGTTCAATCAGCTTTAAGAACAGCCCTTTGATGAGAATACAAATCTGCATTTACAGTACAACTAGCAAGGAACGTTTAATAAAGGGGAAAGTCACATCCTGATTTTAACCAACAATGACCAAATTTAACTTTTCACCGAAATACTCACCATTACCTCTTAAAGCAAGAAAAACACATTTCATTTATTGTTGCTTCAGTAAAATGAAGCCCGTTACAAAATGTTAACCCCCTCTTCTTTGAAATGTTACCGATGTTAGCGAGCCCAGTGAACTTAACTGTTATACCAGTTATGTCTGAATGAGTAATGAGCCTCTCCAGGACCTGAACAAAGTTAGAAAGAAGAAGAAAAGGAGGGAGTTGGCTCTGGAATTTGACCCCAACAAGAACTTACTTCAGTCAGCTCCAAAGGCAAACTGAGTTCATGTTAGCCAACATTACTGATCTAATACGTTGATACAGTTAAATCATTTCTTGGGAGGGCCCGTTCACTCTGCCTTTCAGGGGCTCAGCCATTTCTGCGGGCGGGCCTGACAACAAGCTATGACTACAAACTAACACCAGTGTTGTTACAGCAATTGTATTTATGACATTGATTATGTATGTTTATGAAGATTCTACTTTTCAAAGTCAGTCTGCCCACAGGACTGCAGCGAGAGGACACACTGAAGCAATAAACGGTAAAAGGGAGGGTCTCTATTACATCATCATCAGGAATGTGAGAAGATGATGTCATCAGGCGTCTGTTATCTTTTACATTGGAGAAAAATGTACGAGATCAGGGCGAGTTCAAGACAACGTGGGAATGATGTTTAAAAGAAGTGAAAAAGGGAGAGTGTTGATGCAACAGAGACAGATTGGATGCAGTGTTATTTATTTAAGAATCCATAACTGTGTTCATGAAACACTCGATGACTACAGTGACCCTTTTCGATCCACATAATGTCATATCTGCAAATAACAGAACAATTTGAAGTTGATATCGTTTCGTCGTGGCGTGGGGCTCATGGGGGCTCATGGGGGCTGTTTTCCTCGTTGTTAAACTGCCATCGTTGCTGATGTAAACTGTTCTCTTGGGGCTGAATACACAGTGAAGTCATATACTGAGGTTGCAACTGCAATATGTTGTGTTAAAGAGACAGTATGCAAATTCCACCACCAGGGGGCTCTCAATCTCAATCAATACTACAATAACAAAAGATGATGTCGAGGCTAGCAGGGAATCATGGGAGTTCTCTCTGCTACTTCCCCCCCAACACCCTCCCCCCCCCTCCCCACCCCAGCTTCTGCTCCTGCTTCCTTATTTAGCAGTCTTAAGTGTAACATCCGGTGTTTCCACGGCAACGATAAACATTCTGTCTGTGAGCGGCCATCTCGACAAGACACGTTCCCGTTACAACTATAGAATTAAAGATTTCTCTGGCTTTGACAACTGTTGGACATATCTGAGGTGATGTAAGTACTCAACAATGTGTGTGGTTATTATGTTTATTTTATATTCCAGAGAATTTATTCAGTATCTTGAATCAAGTGCATTAAAAAAAAAATTCTTAATGTGTTGAAGTTGTTAACAGTGTTATTAATGATTTTGACAGAGCAAACACAGCTGAGACACAACAATAGATGTTTTTCTGCTGGAGGCTCTATCATACACCCCACACAAATAAACATGAGCCAACACACTGCTGTGATCACAGGGGAGCAGCGCTGATCAATACCAAGTAAATGATGAACTCTGCACCTGCCTCCAGCTCCAGAATTACCTTCTTACTATCAAGAATTACTCCGAGAATATGTTGTTTTGAAAGCCAGCGGCAATAATGTGCAGATGGCCGCCGCGGTGGTATACCTTTAAAAAAAACAATATTGTGACAGGGCAGCTGCAGTATGGGTCAGTGCTTCTGTGAGGCAGCTTCGATCTACAACAGATGGGCCCTGTAGCTGTGCTGGAAATCCCCTTGGTATCCCCCCCCCATGAAAAAACAACACTCCCTCCCTGCCTCCATTTTATACCCAGGAACTGTGTTTATTTGAATAACTCCTCCAAAGCCATTATCTAATGACATGACTCAATGAGTCACCATCCCCCAGATACTGCTGAGGGAGAAACATGAGGTTTTTTGGCAGCGAGTGGATTTAACACGGTGGGAAAAAAAAAGGGGGAGTTTCAAATGAATTTCTAGTGGAGCAGAATATTGGAATGATTACAGAACATTGGATCTGTAGGGAGAGTGTGTGACTGAGAGATTTACCTTGACACATGTCCCTATAGTGCCAAGCAGGACGAGTGTTTGGAAGATAATTTACACCACAAACTTTAGAGGACGATTAGCCGATCTACCGCTCATGAAGGTGAATGCTTTATGCTCGTTGAACTCTGACTGCTTCCAGTTTGAATTTACCTTGAACCCACCAGAGAGACGCTTGCAGCTGAACACGACCCTCTGGAGACACATCTGTGGGGCGAGCAGAACGGGACACAGATGTGTCTCACAGAGTGCCTGATGAGAAAACAAGACTCAACAATGAACGACTAAAATGTTGAATTTTTTTTTACAAGACAAGTTATCTCCGGTTAAGATGTTGGTAATATGACATTTTAGTGAAGGTCAAGAAAAGTCCTTCTGACTAAAATTTAGTGTTGTGGTTTTTTCATAGGAGAAAGGACACAGAAACACAAGTGCTTTGATATTGAAATCATCATCCACCCTGACCTCGTTCCCAATCGCTCTGCAGCGGTAAAATGTCACGCCATCCATCACAATTGCTGAGCAATGTTTTCCAGAGAGTAAAGTCATTATTTACACAAGATGGCTCGCAAGTACAAAAGAAAAAAAAACATGGATTATTTAACGCCATTTAAACAAGCAATCAATGCTGTTTGTTTAGCTGGTGATAACTTTTTACAGACCGTCGGCCAAGTAGACACAAGATGAAGCACAGAATATCAGTTTACTGAAGAGTTAGGCGTTTATGGACCGCAGGAACGTTTTCATAGTTGTCGGAACTGCTGAATCCCCCTCCCCCTTTTTATTGATTCTGCACTGCAACTATGAACTATTTGAGTTCCTAGAATTTGTTTAGAGGAACTTTTTTTTCGCCCCGTCCTGTCTCTATGACAACAGTCTGTTGACAACAGCTGCTGTATGACTGACACTGCTCCGTTCATTTTAACTGCATGTTTTTGTTTGAGATCGTTTTTTTACCCGATCAGACACGGAGAAAAGAGGATGTGGGTACAAGACAGGAAATATCATACATATGGAAAAGAGCGCTGGTGATGTAAACAGCGCCTTTCTTCTGCGAACACTGTCTACTCATTGGCTGGCGCTCAGAAAAAAACGCTAGGTGGACACGGTCCTAACAGTTTTTTTTAGCGGTGGCTTGCGATAGCTTATACTTAAAGGCTTTATATGCGATTTTTTTGATCCAGCAGATGTCGTCCTTGAACACCAGCATGAATCCAAAACAACTAGTGCTGCATTGTTGTATTAGCATGCTAATGCTAGCGATCTTTATTATGCTCATATCTTCACACTGCATGTAAATTTACCTGAAATGAGCGTGATCTAGAAACACAGTTAAGCAGTGAGTACAGTATGTTATTCTTCTTTTCTCTAGTCCCTCAATTAAACAACTTTTATACACGAGGGGAGGAGTCAGCCGGCCGTCCCAATGATGTAAACAAACTGAAGATAGAACTCTGAAAACATCACAGACAGTGGGACTCGGGTGTTACACCCATTGTAGACAGTCATGACTCACAGAGTTATTTTCAGAGGATATACTTGATTTATATCACATTTAAGTGTGAAAAATCGCATATAAAGCCTTTAAGGAATGTATGGCGGTCAGGTAGTGCGTGAAAAGAAACAAAACAATGTCAAACATGCACATAACTCCCCCATGACATTTTTCTCAACATTGAGTGAAGTATTTTACCTGCTCTTTTGTAAAGTCCCTCAAGATAACACTTGTTGTGAATTGGCATTATACTAATAATGAATGATTGATTGATTGACTCTGGTTAGAGTTGCTAACCAGACAGCATTCATACGCCAAAACACAAGATGACCACAAACCTTGGATCCATGAAACACAACAAGTCATTTGGTCTACTGAGTCTCATTTGACAACATTGAAATGGGTTAATATTCGCCAGGAGCAATTCAGTGCTCCGGCCCACAAAGCCTATTTACCATCTGCTCAACATGGAGGATCTGAGCTGCTGTGTTCTTGCAGCCATTAGATCCATTGATCACTCTGCAGGGTTCCATAACAGCAAAGCGGTATGAGGCCCTTTTTATGTGACCAGATGCACCCTATGGTGCCAACACTTTGGCTCCATTATGTTCTCCATATTCAGAGATGATAATGAATGCATATACGCAGCATAACAAGGACAGATTCATAATCACTCTATCAATATTTGATTTCATAGCGTCAAATCATTACAAAATTGATCTCATGAAACATATAGGGCTTTCACACTTTTAGAAAGCTCTTGGAAAAACTCCTGATATTTCCTGGTGGAGCTGTATGTGTGAATGCAAACAGCCGAATATTTCACTCAGACTTCACCCGGAGTTTCTCCTGCCAGCCCCTTCGTATTTTTTCCGCAGCAAGTCCGAGTGGGCTAATGTGAGAACCCAGCAGGATATTATCTGGAGAATTCTCCTAGAGCCAATGGGAGAGGGTGTCGATGTTTATATCCTTTTGACTGGAGTCAGTGCAATGACTGTATGTATGTGACTGCTACGAGTTTCTCATTATAGCATGTATAGTAGACTATAGTAGTTGCTTGGTCCGCCATTCCTGCGTCTTTTTTTAAGCAACATCTTACCTCAGCAGACCCCCTGCCCCCCCTCCGGTCTGCCAGTTATAGTCTCCCTTGGCGAGGTGCATATGTGAACTGCCAAGTCAAGAGAATATCTGGAGCAGTCCTCCTGAAATTTTGTAGATATTTTCAGGAGTGCATATGTGAAAACCATTCTTTGGTAAACAGCCATTGTTCCTTAAAACTTAGGATGGACCGTGTTTTTGCTAACCTCCATGGGCCCTCCAAATGTGACTGGGAAGCTTTCCCCTTAATCCCCCCCTTATGGGCGGCCTTGAAACACTTTAGGTCAAAAGAGAATGAGGCTGTTTTATGAGAGTTTAAGTGATTCGTTTTTGAATCTGTGACATACTTTTACTAAATGTGTCACTTGTTTGCTTCTCATTCATCTCTGGTATTGTGAAAAGGACAGCAAACATCATATTTGAAGGATCTCTTTTCTTCTTTCCATTTTCCCCTACTTCTTTTCAGTGCGGTTGGGGGTCAGATTGAAAAAATCCATGTCGGGATAAAAGAGAGAAATCATCTGGAGTGCAACATGTTACGCCTACATAGCACCTTGACCTCCCAAGAACACAAAAAAAAAACGCCACCACAATTCCTGAGATTAGTCATTTTCAGAGTGAAAGGAGGGCAGTACATGTTTCAATCGATGAAAATGTCATCAGGGACAAACCTATTTTCCACAGCTCTGTTGTAGATAAATATTGTCCAATCCTGCACTGTCAATCCCCCTCTGTTTTCAACCCCCCACCCCTCTGCTCCACACATGGATACACACACACACACACACACACACACATGTATCACATCAGAGATTTCATCTGAAGTGAAACACAAAAAAGAATCTAAGGAAGGTGTAGCTGCTGGTGATGGTGTTTGTGTCAGATATGGATTTGTCAAGTGCTGATGAATTACATGTTTTGAAACGATAACCCCTATCAATCATCTCAGTCCTGCTTTTGGCAAAACGCTACAGACCCGACGCACGCTGTAAATCGATAACACAAAAAAAAAGTCATGTACGCACACATCACAAAAGAAAGAGTGACAGAAATGGGTACGAGGAGAGAGCGAAATATAGGGTTTATAATACCTGCATAGCTCCATACAGCAATCTTTTTGTAATGACTGTGATCCGTGATAGTCCTTTCGATCCCCTCCCCTCACTCAGAACGAGCAGGAGGCGTATTAACGGTTGATTTCAGGGCTTTGAAACATACAAACAACTTTTGCATTTTGCACTGAATGAATGAAAATTGGGCCTACAGCTATAGTCATTGGAGTAATGCATAATTAAGGATGGCTGGTGAATAGAATTAAATGTTGCTGACAATAAGGACTGTCAACTTTAAGACACTTTTTCAACAATATTTTAGCTTGCTTTGTTGATTTTTAAGCTGATTTTACGTTTCTTTTGATCTTGCATATGCTCATTTTAGCTGAATTTTGTCAATGCTGGCTGCTGCATCAAATTTAAATTAAGGCGATTTCTTGCTGAGGACCTGATGAAGTTCAGGCTTTTAAACAAAGTAAGTTTACATAGTTCCCCTGTCAGATTTATTTGAAACAAAATGTGTGTTTCTGCATGTGCTCATGTGTGATTGAGACTGCTGGACCATTGTAAGGAAGCACATCTGTTCTTCTAGCACCACATAATGACATAAAGGCCGGGCCTCAGCTGTACAAGGCCTCACAATGGTCCCATGTATCACACACACTGGTGTCATGGACCAAGTCCCTGTGAATGTGCATTTGTGTTTGTATGTGTGTGTGTGTGTGTGTGGGTGGGTGTGTGTGTGTGTGTGTGTGTGTGTGTGCGTGTGTGTGTGTGTGTGTGTGTAAGTCGGGCAGGTGGCCATCCCTGGCAGAGTCTCCCTATCCGAGGATGTGTCTGAATACAGAAGGGCCGCTGTTAATGGAGGGTCTGTTTCTCTGTTTTTTTCTACATCTGAGGGCCCATACAGGCCTCCACAGGCAACCGCTTCACAATGTGAGTGTGTGCTGGCAAGACATCCAGTCCCATCGCAGTGGGACTCTCTTCCTGTCTAACACCAGGGTGTCGGGGCTTTTCACACCACAGATCAGAGTCCAAGCCAAGAGGAAGAATGGGAGAAGGTCAGAGAGGGATGTGTAGACGGAGGGAATATCAGGATAATGGATGCATGGCTGAACAAAACATCAGGGTATTTATACAGAGATATAATACCAGAGGAAGATGCAAATTGGCCAGTCTAACACTGAATGCCCTTTGTTTAACAATTATATTCATCTCTTTTTTTCCCTGGAATAAAACTGCACAATTACGAAACATGGACACGGCCTCTGCCATCACTTCTGCAGATACAGAAGCAAAAGACGAATTTAGCATTATAGAATATAAACATATCTGAACAGCCAGGTCAAGAGCAGTCCTCCTCCTGAAAATATCTAGGTATCAACTTAAGATAGTTTTCTAACACACATTTTGAAAAGTTAAAACAAAGTTTAAAAAAAAATCATGTTCTTTTGTTTTTTTCTCTTCGGCAACATCTGTGGTAGAAATTACACAAAGAAATGTTTAGACCTTGGTTTAAGTAATCATTTACTTGCAAATCTAGTAGTGACAGGAAAAGAAATAGGCTGTTTTAAACACGTGAGTAAAACAGTGAGTCTGTTATGCTCTTCAAATTCAACTTTACTTTCTTTGTCCCCGAGGGGAAATTTGGGGACCAACACCTGCTGAGTGTAGGAAATAAATCATCTTGCACCTGTGAGGATTTTTCAAAAGAGTGCCTCTACAAACAGCTAGCTTAACCCGGTAATGTTGTTACCTCCAGTATTGGCATTGATTAAAGTGAACATGTTAACCAATCAAACGAGAATTACTCATGAATCTAACTTGTATACATTTTAATATCTTACCCTGTGACACAAAGATTTTCACCAAAAGAACATGAGAAAATTAAAAAAAGATGAAGAAAAGGGGGAACTTAAAAATCTGGAAATTGTGAGTTGAGCTGCAGTGAATCATCTCTGATTTTCCATTACAGCTTGTTAACCCCCTACTGCTCTGATACGAGCCGCAGGCTGGCTCAATTTGAAGAGTGGACCTTTGTGAATCACAGAGTCTTATTGGAAAGTAAATACTAAGTCACGGCACACAGTGCGTCAAAACCTGCGATACATGTTTCTAATTTGACTGTGAGTCAGTTGAAATAATAATAATAATAGTTCTGGAATGACACACAACATAGACATTCAGTCATGTCCACGTCTCTCTGTCCACGTCTCATTTTTTAAATATTTGAGTAGATTTAAAGGAGCAATATATAAGATTTATACTAAATTAAACCATAAAGGTACCTTACTATCTGATCAGACATTAAGGAAACATTCTATGTTGAAGTGCTGGCTTCTCTGACAACAATGCAGCAGCCAGTATGTCCTCTTTCTAACTTTAGATTCTGGTCCTGAATGCTCTGGATTTGTTTAGACCATAGAAGGTAGGTGGTTTTAAGGCGACCCCCACACAGCTGTTTTGGACGCCCCTCAGTTTGCCAGACATGAGACCAGTTATCACGACGAACCAACAGGTGTTGCAGTGATGGAAGCGACAAAGCAAACTGGTTCAGATAGAAGTGATTGTACCCGACCTAAAAAGCCTCTGCATGTTTCTAATAAGCTCCACGAGCAGAAACATGCTCAAACTATCAATCGTGCTAAAACGATCACTATTGGAGATGCTGAACGCTGTAGAGGTTAGAACGCAGAGCGGTTTACAGAGCTGGCTAAACACTGAAGCTTCAGTGTTCACGACATGGCAACCCGTCTGTGCATGGGGCAAAGGGAGACAGCGCTCTCCAACATTTTGAATTTGGACTGCAATATAAATCTTTTAACTCTAGGTGTCAGAGTTACACATTGGTCCTTCGTCTCATAATTCATGACACAATGATTATTAAGCTGGTTTTCAGCAGCACTGTAAGCTGTCAAATCAAGATATTCAAAACAACACTTCACAGTGCACTGAGGGAAGTGTGTGGCCAGGGAGGGGATACTGACAAGAATTTTAATATCACCAATGGCAGCCACATGGTACCTTCATTTGTAAGCTTGTAAGCAAGTTAGCTTCCTGGACCACAAAGAGGAAAAACAATACTCTCACAGGCCAGATTTTTAATTAAGCAGCTAGCCAGAGGGGGTTATTGTTTTCTCACTGTGGCTGAAAATAAGTTGAAACTTCTCCACGTTCCCCTAATTGTGCCAGCCTTGTGGACCTGTTGTGCTCTGCTCTTCTGTTTTTGTAGCAATTTTGAAGCATCAGATTGAATTAACCAATCAGATGTGGCACTAAGGATGTATGTCCCTTAGTGTGATGAAAGCTCAATAGATGGTGCCCCAATAATAATTGGATTAGCATGAAGATTTAGAACTAAAGAAAGGAAATATAAGCAGTGAAAATATTGCAAATATGCAGGACTACATTGTATTTAAACTGTAGACCTGTACATGTGTGTTTAGCTAGCACACTCGGGCACATGAGGAAATTATAACTATTGATAAAAGAGGGGGTCAGAAGTTAGCCTCTGTAGTAAATTATCATTTAAAGTTGTTTTATTTCTCCTTAAGGAGATCATTACACATCTGATCAAACTGCATTCCTTATTCCTTGCACAATCTCACCTCAACAATACCACTGAGCTGTTATTTAATACTTTAGTATGGCTTAAGATTCATCCAAAAAAGGAAACTTTAAACCCTCCTTTATGCACCCCACCCCACCTCACTTCAAGCTTCTTTCCACTATACCTCCTCATTAAATGTTCCTCCTGTTTCCCTAACACTTTGTTGTGCACTCGTCTGACTAATCAGAATCTCCCGCTGTTTGAACGAGGCTTAACGCTGTTATGCAACATTGTTTCATAACACTAATCATTAAGTTCAATTGATTGGCACGTTAATCAGGGGAGTTAATTGGACAAGCGCATGAATGCTAATAGGTGTCTGATTTGACAGAAGCAGAATTTTGTTATTAGATCGTACATCATCATTACCCACAAACTACTGTACCCCGCAAAAAAGTGTGAATCTGTAATTTCATGTTCATGTCTCAGATAGAAGGAGTAGCTTATAATTAAGCTCTAATTGGATGTGTATGGCTGAGAATTTAGGGTGGGAGTAATTGGGGTAAAGTTAATCTGGGAGTGTATGAAATTGTGTTGAATTGAAGAGCAGGAAAGGTGTAAGGTAATGTTTTGTCTTTGTCAGCACTTTCCTCAACTTGCTTTATTTAGGCACTTAGCGACATCATTAGTGAGAGTCTTGGACAGTGTCTAACCTTCTCACCTCTCTGCAATCACACCCTGCATCATTTCCTGCAGACGACCAGCTTTGGTCAAGTCCCTGTGGTATTCTTTAAGTTCATTAGTGAGGTGATGTGAAAGCGAAGCTAATGGCTTTTTCCAAGAAGGCAGTGATGAGGAATAAAAAACCCTCATAAAATCTAATAGGAAGAAGAAGATCTCTGGGTTTGCTGATTACTTGTAAAAGTTCCCATGATTGTGATGAATATAGAATAAATGGTGACTTTTGAGTTCCTCATTTCAGGGGCTAATTCAGCCACGCTAACAACACAGCTCTGGCTATAACGAGGAAAGTCTATCAGTCCACCAATTTGATCTAAGAGTCTAGAATTTGATCGATTGCCATAAAATGTACAACAGACATTCATGGACTGCAGAATTATCAAAAAATGTTAAGGTCATTGTTCCCAGGGGATAAATCCCACTCTCTCTTGAACCCACCATGAGTTAAAGATTTGTGTTTTAAACTGGGATTAACAGGGACTATTGATGGTTAAATCCCCGTCAGACAGGAGCCTCTTTGTGTGGAGTTTGCAAAGTTCTCCCCGTGCATGCATTTGTTCTCTCCGGGTACTCCGTCTTCCTCACACAGTCCAAAGACATGCTCGTAAGGTTAATTTGTATGACTCTAAATTGCCCGTGGGTGTGAATGTAACTGTGGCTGGTTGGATCAGCTCCAGCCCCACCGCAACCCCTAACAGGAAAAGCAGTATAGATAATGGATGGATGGATGTGTATGCCAAGGAATAGTCTTTTGTACAAGGTATTGTCCCATCCATTTATGTTGGAATCATTTCTGTCTAGCAAGGCTGTGCACTATTATGCAACATTAAAATAATCAATGAATCCCCTGAAATGCATTAAAAGTAAATTAATGAGCCAGTGTGGAATTTTTATTGGCTATCACCTCCATTGGATTGGAGGTGAAAGTAAAAAGTAGTCATAAAATGTGATATACTCAAGTAAATTGCATATACCTGATACCTTTACTTAAGTAGAGTACTTAAGTAATTTGTTTCTTCTCCATTAGTCATTAACTATTAGATGAATGAAGTTTTGTAGATTCTCTGGTCTAAATGATCATTTCCTGCAAAACTGCATCCCATTCAGCTTTAGCTACTCTTTCTTTAAATTACTTGCAAGCAAATGTTTGCATATCATTACACCAAACTAAGATCATCACCAACATTGTAAACTTATTTTCTGTGGAACAGTCGTTGGGAACATTCTGGGTTTTTATTCGCTTTAAGCATCATAGCGTCTGATGATAAACTCATTCAGCATCTTTGGCTGCACACTTTTAGTCTTCTGTCAGTTCATTAAAACATAAACAATCCTTATATAATTGGCTCTCTGCTACATTCAGGGTGCTGCGTGCACACTTTATGTCATATTGCTGGCTTTCTGTACGTCCCCTGGGTTGTCACACAAAGCGACAGCGGTTGGACTGATCAGCTCTCCCCTCTAGAGTACTGCTGGCGCCCTGCCCAGTGGTAAACTGTGCGCCCTGCAGAAATAGCTGAATCAATTGATAGATTGTCAGCTCGTGCAGCTGCAGTGATTTGAACTACGTTAGGCACAATTCAAGCATGTGCCACCCTCTTCAATTTATTTTATTGATCCATCGAAACCTGTGACTCCTTCTATTACTATGCTAATAGACAATGTGTACAAACAAATAAACTGCAATCAGAGCCCATACTTTGAGTGTACAGTTAAATGATTTATAACCATATAGCCATACTAAATAGCACAGCTCCAGCGCCCTTTATTAACACTATTGGCCGTCTTTTAAATCCTGTTGGTTTTTATCAGTGCTTGTCATCTAGCGAGGAATGCCTTATTTTTTTTTACCTTTTCTAATACCAGAATCAGTGAAATTTAATAAAAATATTGTGCCTCCTGATTCTTTTATTGATGTCCCATGTCCCAACTGAGCAATTTTATCAATTGCCTTTTTGCTAGTTTCTTTTAACGATCTTTTGAATACTATTGCACAGCAAGAGTGCTCTTCAGTACGAGCCCTACTGACATTCTTTCTGGATCTTATGAGAGTGGTGGCCCCTTAGTTACTCGCAATTATTACCAGTTCCATATCCTCTGGCTTTGTTCAACAATATCTGAAAACTGGCCTTGATACACCAGCACTGCTGCAATTTCAGACCCATTTCAAAACTAAAAATTCTACAAAAGACACTCGTGAAAAGTTTCAATATGGTTTTAGACAAAATTATAGTACTGAGACTGTTATGAAAGTAACAAATGATCTTCTGTGAATGGCTGGAACTGGTGTCTGCGCTGTCCTTGTACTGTTGGATTTAAGTGCAGCCTTTGATGCTGTTGAACACAGAATGACAATTCAAAGGCTGCAGCAAAATTGGAATCAAAACTGATTTTTCATTGGGTGTCTGTTGGCGAGCATGCTTCTCCCCGCACACTACAGTAAATTGTGGAGTACCACAAGGCTCAATATTGGGACCAAATCTATTTTCTATGTATAGGCTCCTGCTCGGTCAAGTTATATAAGGACATTATTTAATCACGGCTATGCTGATGACACAGTTATATTTAAACCTATAGTGCCACCACAATTTTGGCTCATATAAGTTGCACCATGTTATATTCTCCCTTGCTTCCCTGTCACTCGTTGTAAAAAAAAAAAAAACCTGGTAGAAACATTTGACATCAACCTCACTTTTAAGAAACACACACAGTCATCAAGTATTCTATTTTGTCTTCTTTTTAGTTTGTTGTGTTTAGTCCTTCATTGTGTTTTTATTGTTGGGCTTCGATGTTTTATAAAGCACTTTGTAACTATATTTTTAAAAAGGGCTATACAAATAAACATTATTATTATAACAGAAAACTTCACATTATGAGCTTTGAATGCCAGCAAACAGACTCCACAGGATCATTATGACAAGTTTGCCACCTACTTGTCTGGCACTTACTTGTCTGCTGGGACAGTGACTGAAACAATGGAGGAAACAAGAGCACAATTAAAATTTTAATTGCAGAACAAGTTGAATTTAGGAAAGTTATCTTGTTACTTGAAAATATCAGTAGTATAATGCTCTAACCACTGAGCTGTACACAGGATTTCAGCTTTATTGATCCTAATGGACAACCTATAAATTGATGAGCATGAAAACTATCTTCAGCCAATTATATCTATCACATTTGATCTTTAGTCTATAACCAGTCTTTGAGCCAGGTAGTTTGTATGTGTGTGTCTGACAAAATATTTCCTACATAGTAAGATTTTGACACACAAGCTCTGCTTTTGTCAGTTTCATTTGTTTTTTCTATCATCGTTGTCCCATATTATCTGTGCCAGTTGGCTGATTCTGAGTGCTTTGGCCAACATGGATAGATTTCTGGTACAAAGCATTCTTCTCAAAGTTTGGATCAACTTTACCGCTTGGCTATCTTCGCTCCGTACATTCTTCTCATGCCAATTAAAAGGGTAAATGCTTTGCAAGGTGTAGCAGCTGTATTCACACTTAAACTGCTTTCAGAAAGAGCAGAAGAAGAGCGAGACTTCCAGACAGTCTGGTGGACAACAGGTAAAGCATTTAAAGACAGATCTGCTGCTTCCTTACTGACTATATAATTTGTCTGTTGACCGGCACCACATATAGATGTAAAGTACAGCGCACACTGAGACGCAACTGCAGGTGCTTTAATTAGAAACTAAATAATGAAACAGAACAGACGAGTGAGCCTAAAGCATGAACAAGGACTGGTGGTCAGACTGAGGGTGGAAGAAATGTTTCTTAATCATAGCTTGTGCCTTGGAGCATGGTGAGTTTTTAATGAATGATTGAAAACCAATCATAAATGGTGGTACATTAATGCTGCAGGAGGCCAGCTGACCTTTTCTTTTGAACTGAGTGAAAAATTACATTCCATCTGAAAATTTTGATGGCTTTTTTTTTTTCTTCTTCCTTCCTGTCCCCCCCCCCCCCCCTCCCCGTGTTACAGCCACCCAATTCCTTAAGAGATTTCAATTAAATTGTGCCCACTGAGTTCTTCACTCACTCTCCTTAATCTCCCTCCTGGCTTGTGGCAAAGTGTGATTTTGTTTTCTCCCCAATGTCATTTCCAATTTAATAGAAGTGCATTTTTTGTTCGCCTGTGTTATGAATTAAAATGGAGTTCTTTACGGGCGGGGATGCATGCTGCCATGGTTGAGCACACCTTCATTCAAACTCTCTGTACCTTGAAGGTGAATAGTGCATTGCCTATGTGAACTCCATAAATTGAGTTGTAAGAGTTCTCCTTTTGGTGTTGTTGAAGGTAAAGCTCCAGACTTGCCCTTGGGAAAGTGTTTGCTCTCTGTGAATTATAGATGCAGTCAGTCTGGATGAGTCGGTTCACTCAGAGGGTTATATTTCTCAGGAGACATTAGACTCTCTGTGATGACTATTATCTCCATTAAGAGAGACAATGTCATGGCCATTTATGTGATTCATTATACAAAAATCCAAATTAAAACCAGAGCTGTTTGATGCCACTACTCTGGTAATGCGCTAAACAAAATAACACAATCATCGCTCATATATCTCATGACTCAAGTATGACTCATGGCAGCTGACAGTTTAGAAATCTTTTGAGAATTTTTCTCAGCAAAGGCCTCGTGGTTCTGGGCTTGACATTCGGATGCATTAGAGGCTCTAATGAGGACAGCCCCAGAGATCTGTGGACCGTGCAACTCATCCTCTCATTGCTCCACAGCATGAAAAGACAAGCAGAGAAAAGGGCCCATCCTCGGATAAATGTTGAAGCTTTTTTTGTGTGCCTGTAACACTTCTTTGGAAATGACCCACCATTCCCTGGGAGACAAGGCGACGACATGAAAACTAAAAGACGTTTTGTTTGCGCTGCCCCTCAAAAATGTCCCAGCTGACACACATAGCTTGTTAACCCCCCCCGACCCCCCCACTCCACCCCAGAAGCTGTCCCTGGAACACTTGGCATGAGGAGCGAAACAGTTATGTAAAAGCTAATGAGTGGCTGGCATTGGACTGACAGAGCCCCATGGGTGTTCTCTGCTGTCTGTCTTTGTGTGTGTGAGAATGCGTTTCTGCGCATGTGCATAATTACTTTCCTAAATTAGAACATGCATCCGTCAGTCTTCAGGCCGGAGCTGACGGCTTGTCATTCGTGGTTGATTAAACCGGGCCGGTCGGTCAGTTTGTGCCTTCTAGTTGCATTCAACCTTGTTTTTCAGCCGCGTCAGCTAACGGCTAACAAGTTGCCACCCTCTGCAGTCTGCCAGCAATGTCATGGCACTTGCATGACTTTTATGATAATACATGAAGAAAGGTGGATCACTTAACATTAACGTTGATGCAGATGTGATCCTTCTTTATAATGCAAGACACCATGTTGACAAAAGTGTCCCAGTGGACTTTTCATCGGACTTACTGGCAGATTCCACACGATCGGTGTGCGCTGCTTTCTGTTCATGCACTCCATAGCTGATAGCGCCCTCTTCAGGCAATGCTCATGTGTACACTGCACGCACCCTGGTTCATCTATAGGTCATATCTCGATATTGTTTAGCTGAATGGCGATACTCGATATATATCGATATGTCTTTTATTAACAGTGAAAACACATGGAAAATAAACTACCTGTTTGTGAATTTAAAAAGTGATATAATAAAATAAAAATGTTCCTTAAATACAATAAAAGAGAGAGAGAGCGTTAGGAGGGACAGACAGTCAGTCATCATCAGTGAGATGATAAAAAGGTGACCTGGCACCTCAAGAACGTTATTTTAATGCAACATAAACTATATCCATATTAACGATATTATTTTACCCATATCTTGTTTGAAAATATATCGATATATCTTAAAAACTCAATATATTTCCCAGCCCTAGGTCATAACAGAGGTGTAGAGCATGTGATCTTGTAGTTCTCCTGTGATCTTGTAAACACGCGAGTCTATAGCTCCTCTGTGCTCCCCTATGCTTACGCTTCAGAAACTGACCCAGTGGTGCGTCAGATGGAGCAAAATCACAGCGGATGGGGAACGTGGCACACACGGATCCTGTGAGACAATTCAAAGCTTCATATTAGATTTCAACTTAAAGATGAAAATTAGCCTTTTGGCTAATTCTGCTACAATTACACTGGACTGAATGATGATCAAAGTACACTGTCCCTTTACAAATAAATAAACAAATAAAGTCAGTGCTGTGTATTTATGCAAAAATGATCAGAGCTTCAATGCTTCAGGCCACAAGTCAGGAATTACTAAACGATGTTTAGGACAATCATGACGCAAAGACCAAAAATCCTGTTTACGCCAGGATCAGCTACAACTTGAAGGCTATTAAGTTAACAAAATAATTTCATAAAAGGAACTGATTCTGACAAAAATAGCCTTCCTGGAAAACTGAGTCAGTCGCTTTCAGAGAGAAGAGCAGAGAGGATGACTTTGTGACTCTCTCGCTACATCAGTAAGGGTTTCTTCAAAATGGAAAACAGATTGAAGTCATAATTCTTTCCCTTCCTGCTGTGTAATTGCAGAGCAGAGGGAAGAGGCAGCATCTAAAATGTTACTCTTGAAGATTTGAAGCTTCTGTTGCAGAGTTGTATCCATGGAAAGGATTTTTTTTTTCTTTGTCAGCATTTTTTGATAGCCAGATAATTTACGACACTCCGTGTATCTGCCACAAAAAGTGATTTTTGTTTTGGCGTCATTTGTTTTCCAACTGTTTCATGGTGTTTCTGGCATCGCTCATGCTATATATTGCATCGATTTGTCATGAGAGATATTCGCCCGTCCTGACGCAGGTATAGGCTATAATTTTTGCCAAGATGAACGTTCCCCCCTAAGCTCAGAGAGCAGCTGCTATTTTCAAAAAGTACTTTATATCTCCTTCCCTTTGCATCAAAGTCGAGAGCCAAAAATGCTCAGCAGAATATTTCTGCCATTATATAGATCATGTATGAACTCTTCTGTCATTTTCCTGATAAATGTGTCTTCTTACACCTTACTCTACGTGTTCTATCTTCCTTTACTGCTTCTTTAAGTCAAATCCCTGCAGAGAAAATTGCAGTTTTAGCTTGTGCTTTTAGTGTAAACAACAACCCAGGGCTGATATTGCTCAGCCGTAAAACATGATGGACTAGATGTATGACTTTATTAGCAAAAAAAGCACATCCAACTTGGCTGGAAAGCTGTGTTCTGACAAGCATAGATCACAGATGGCAAATTTGGTGGTTGACTGAAGAGCAAACAGAGAAGTGAAATAAATTAAATTTTGCTTTGTGCTGATACAAAAATATAACAGAAGGAATGGAACGAGGAAAGAAGCGATGCATGAAAAGGGAAGCAGGAAGGAGCATGTGAAGCAAAAGGTGGGGCTCGAAGGGATCGTGATGTCGCATCAAAACCGCGTGAGCTTAGTGTCGACTCGACAGGAGGCCGAGGGAGGGAAAAAATCATGTTGGGGAATATCACGCTGTCGCAAAATCACATCGCCAACTCCCAGCTGAGCTTGATCCGCCAACCCTCTGCTACCCAGCCTTCACATGCCTTCAGTTTTTTTTGTTTTTTTTACATCCCTGTTGTACAGGAGAGACACTTCTCTGCGAGGAAGTGCTGAGTTGTCATGAGCAGGTGACGGAGGTATACCAGTGTGGGATCATGAGGTCAGAGCTGCGACTGAAAGTGGCAGAAGAGGATTAGTGGCACAGCGGAGGGAGAGAGAGCGGCCCTCCCTGCAGTGGAGAACCAGCTGGTCAGCAGGCCTGCCCAGCCCAGCTCCATCTGTCAGTCACCTGCCTGACCCAACTGGGAGCCGTGATGAATCTCTCGCCTCATGTAGCTCCGAGAGAATATACCATTCAGTTAGGTGGTACTGTACCTGATCCATGATTGAGATCTCAGAAAGTATATGTAACCTATACAAACCTTGAAACATTATTATTGTGTTTATGTTGGTGTTTTTTGCTGAGGCGGCCTCTCTATCCATGAAGTGCTGAAACAGATTGAGGAAAGCTAAGAATATGGATATTCTTTGTAGGCTTTCTATGTGATTTTTCACACTTAAATGTAATAGAAATCAAGTTTATCCTCTGAAAATAACTCTGTGAGTCATGACTGTCTACAATGGGTGTAACACCCGAGTCCCACTGTCTGTGATGTTTTCAGAGTCCTATCTTCAGTTTGTTTACATCGCCGGGACGACGGCTGACTCCTCCCCTCGTGTATCAAAGTTGTTTAATTGAGGGACTAGAGAAAAGAAGAATAACATACTGTACTCACTGCTTAACTGTGTTTCTAGATCACGCTCATTTCAGGTAAATTTACATGCAGTGTGAAGATACCAGCATAATAAAGATTGCTAGCATTAGCATGCTAACACAACAATGCAGCGCGAGTTGTTTTGGTTTCAGGCTGGTGCTCAAGGGCGACATCTGCTGGATCAAAAAATTGCATATAAAGCCTTTAAGTGAGGTACACACTACAAGAGGGGGCTCGATACCCCCCTTTACACCAAAGTCGACAAAGGCTAGATTATCTGATGGTTCCAAATGTTATGTTGTCTGAGATGTCTGTGGTCTGAGAGAGTGATTTTTACACTCCACGATCGACTCAGGAGATGATCGAGGCCACCCCGATTAAAAAAATCGTAAATATTAAACATCAGAAATCCTGTCGTGTGGGTAGAACACCGAGGACGACCGAGCACTCACTTTGTAGGTTGACAATAGGAACAGAAGCCAATCAGGAAGCAAGATGAGTGGAGCAGGAAGCACAACAAACATAACCATGGTGACGACAGCAAACGAGAAGCAAAAAGTTAGATGGATGTCTTGAATGGAGGACCATCTTGTTGATTTGTGGCAACAATAAGAGTCATACAAAGTGCACTTCAAAAAATACAATCTGTTACTGTAATTGATGTAGCATCTAACAGCTAGCCACATTTAGCATGACCATCCAAGGTTGTAATAGCACGCAACAGAACATTCTTTGTGTCTATTTGAAGCAGATAATCACTGTTATGGTATGTAACAGTTGCAGGTTGATGGGTTTCTTCGCTGTTTCTATTCTACTCTGCTAACTCAGAGCATGCAGCGCCACAGGAGCTGCATCTGTCAACAGAGCTGCTGCAGGATCAAATAACTGATTAAAACTCAAGTTACAAGAAAAGTGAACATTGACAAATCAGTATGATAGAATCTCAATCAAATGACAGAAAGTATTTTTTAGAAAAACATCTTCGACATGTATTTTAATTTGAGAGTTTGACCCATGTCCCATCCATTAACAAGGAGAAGATAAGGTGAGGGGTGAGGAAAGATGTGATATCACATATATGATCCCCTTTCTTTATAGTGAGAAGTTGATGGAAGGAAAGTTTTTTTGAAACATGTCAGGTTCAAGTGCATACCTGACATGATGAGAGTGCGATGTAAGGCGCCATGTGTGCCCGGCTCTGCACTGAACATTTTCAAAACATGAGACTTCGACAGAGCTAGCGTTGTAAATTTGCATTCAAAACGACAGTCTTTGTTAAAAAAAAAAAAAAATCTGTTCCATAATGTATTTAATGTTCAATTCAACCCAGTTGTTTTGAGAATCTTTGAAGACTTCCCAGGAAATGTTATTTTCCCAAGCCTTCAATCACCCCAGTTCTGTCACAGCTTCTGCTCCATATCTCATCCTGTACCCGAGTCGGGTACAAAAAAAAAAAAAAATGTTTTTCTTTCCCTCCCTCCTCTATTCCAAAACGATGCTGCATTTTGTTTTCACTGCTGAATCCCTCTGACAGCTGTTGTGGATTCCTGTCAAAAATTGTTGTTTCTTTTTTTTTTTTTTTTATGTTTATTTCTTCCCAGCCTCAGTCACACTAACAAGCAGTGAATAAACACAAGGTGGAGGGGGAAAAACGCAAAAGTCTGGAATCGCTTCTGCCTGAGAGAGTCAGCAGAATCCGGGCGCGGCAAGAGGTTGAACTTTTAAGACATGATCTTCTGAATTGCTTTCCTCGTCATCCGATATACATGCAGCGGTGTGGAGGTGAAAAAATTGTACAGCACGCAGAGAGTCGGAGAAGCAGTTTTTTTTTCCGATAATGGCTCCGTTTCGCTCATGCCGAGGCGGCCCTTTGTGCTGCACGCTGAAAGCTGCTGTCTCTACCCAACAATAACAGATGTCAAAATCATGTTCCCCTAAAAGTTTATAACGGCTGCACACATATTGCAGCCATCTTAGTAGAAAGCCAATTGTGTTTGATTGACTGTGACTGTGATTGGCAGAAACTTGGCTCTATTGTTTGGCCACTCATGTTATCACATTTGAGAAGCGCGGCTCGCCTGCAGCAGTAAAAAGCAAGAGGGGGATATTGGCTCCTGAGTAGCTGGCATCCAGCCTCTTTCAGACAGGCAATTCCAGGGGAGCAATTGTCTGGTTTAATTGCTCCAGAAAAGAAAGACAGAGAGGCGGTGAAACTAACAAGCTGTCTACAGAATCAGTAATTTACAGGCTCTGTGATAAAACAGATTTCTATTTTTTCCCCCCCTCGCTCCCTCTGTTGTCTCTCGCTCTCGCTCTCTCTTTCTTGCTGTTCCAGTTATTGTACATCATTCACAGGGTGGATTATTGGGCTGCTGTCATTTGCACAGTGGGAAAAGACACTGATTTCACTAACTCCCAGGATGATTTGATCGGCTGAAACTGTTTATTGCCTCATCACCTGTCCCATTTATTTTTATTTTTTTTCAAACTTAAAAGAATATACGCACGGTCGTGTAAATTTGTTATTTCGAGAAATGTTTTAAAATGCAAAATTATGCATCAAAAAATCTGCATCAAAGAGACCCAAAGGCCCTGGATATTTATCTGTCTACAATTTGATGTAGTATTTTTACAAGGAGAGGAAAAAAAAATCTTCCTATGTTAAAAATTCCCTTTGAATATTTTGTGCTAATCCAGCCCATTTGTTCTTCAGCACAGACGTTGTTTAAAATGGAAAATACTGAAAACTGTAAACGAGTTGTGAAATGTCCTTTTTAAAGGAAGAATGTGCAACATTTAACACATACATTTAACAGATATCAATATATGTAAATATCTCTCTGAGTCATGACTGTCTACGATGAGCTAGCTGTGTTGTTGTCGTAGCTGTGTTTACATGAATGTGATGCTGGCTCCTCCCCTTTGTATAAAAGCTGTTTTAGTCAAGGAAAAGAGAACAAAAAACAAATATACACAATGCTTATTTGAATGTCACATAAGCATTTTTAGATCACAGTTATTTCGTGTCAATTTGTATGCAATGTGAAGCCAGAAGCTAACTAAACTGAGCTAACATTAGCATGCTAACACAGCAATGCAAGCCACAGGAAATTACAGCTCAAGCCGAGGACAATTTTGTCCGCTGCTTGCACTAAGCTAACTGGTAACACTTTATAATAACCATCATCTATAAAGGGTAAATAAGGGTAAACAGATAGTTAATTAACCATGAGTTAATAGTTATTCACTGTTAACAAACAATGAAATTTATATAATTTATGTTATGTTAACAGTTTATTGATGCACACATTATAACATTTCATACAATTTATGAAGTGTTTGTTTATGATGACCAATGTATCTCTTTTTATCACCAACTCTTTGATTACTTAGATTTATTTACGATCACTTTTCTAATGAAATGAAAAACTGAAAACTGTATAGTCCAAGAAAAAAGTACTGTCCCCCATTTTTTTCTTTACAAAGCAAACTTCTAAAATTGGAGTATTTTTCCGCTGTAGTCAAAAAAAAAAAAGGCGAACACTGCAGTCGTATAAAGTCTGACATTTCAGGGCAATTTTCTGCTAAGTGTTACCTGGCTTTGAGCAGTGCATATTATAACCTGCATCAACAGCCGGCACCAGAGCGTCGGCCAAAATGAAACAGGAGCCTTTGATCCCTCAGCAGACGTACACTTTTCCAGCTATTATCTCCACAAAATAGCTTCACTTTTACACAAAAATATTGATTGTTTTTTCCCCCCCACTGAATTAATGACCTATGAAATCTGATTTTGGAACCTCAGCGGTGAACACAACTGAGAACCGAGATGAGTTAAGAGCAAAGAGAGCCAATCTAAAGTGACCAAATCAATGTGCCACGGACACAAATAACGACCAAAATGTTGAATAATCATGTCAAGAATTCAGGCCTGGAACCATGCGGAAGAAAATGGACATTAAGGGGGCGCAGGCATACTGGCAAAAACAGTGCAGTGTGTAGTGTGTGAGTGTGTGTTGTGAAGTTGTAGACCATGGCCTATTCCTCTCCCCTCTGCAGCAGCCTCCATCCATATTCATAACCTCCCACAGCGATAGCAGAGGGAAGGAGGTTGGGGAAGAAAGGAGTAGGAGGAATGAGAATTTTCGGTGCGTATAAGTTAAAAGAAAAAGAAAAAGGAAAAAGGAACATAGTGTTGTGTGTTTGTGTGTGCGTGCATGATCCTGGACAGTGTAGGTTTGCTAACATGATTTGGAGTGTGGACTAGAACGTCATAAACCACACAGCTGATGACTCGGCTGATATTATCAATCTTTCCAGCACAACCGTTTGCGGTGCACATGAGTTGGACTTTTGTGGACTCAGCAACAATAAGCAGGGTGATTTACCAGAGGGGTGGGGTGGTTCATAACCATTAGCACTACAATTAAATTCAAATGGATGAAAAAGCTAACACAAATACACGAGGAAAAGCGTGAGGGCATGAGTTGTATTAATCATCAGCAGAGGAGGATTTGCAGTTGACCTAAACAGACTCGTTTTCCACATTTTGCTCTCTTTGAGTAATCACTGATCAATAAGGTAGCGATTGATTTTTGTTGCTCCAGGTGTGGAGATTGTGCAAAGGTTACAGGAGGGGACGCAAGCACAAGGTACATCAGCTTTAATTTTGACCTGCAGGGGGCGTTTAGAGTTGTGTTTTTTCATTAGCGCAAGTGCTGATCAAAAGCAGCTCTGTGGGTTAAAAATGAACTAAAAGCAAGGGTTGCATTGAGCAGGTTGTGTTGTTTGATGTGTCAAAGAGATGGTGATGTAGCGCTATAATAGCATCAGGCTTCAATGAAAGCCTTAGAGAGGAGTGTGTGGCATTTGTACAGGGACACACAAATAATGTCTCGCCGCTTGCCCAACTTTTTCTCTGTTCCACTTTTTCTGACATCTGTTACAAACACAGAAGCTCATCTGTCACTCGAGCCGTTTTCACATAATGCACACCGGAAAATATCTAGATAATTTCAGGATGGACTGCTTCAGAGATTCTTCTGACCTGGCTGTTCACATATGCTCCTCACAGCGGGGAGACTATCCCTGTCAGACGGGAGCGGGGGCGGGGGCGGGGGCGGGTCTCCTGAGTCCAGACGTGATGTAAAAATAAACAACGCCAAAGTAGCGGACGAAGCAACGGAGTCTGCTACACGATGCTATATTGAGAATATTTACCTTGATATCAGTGCTATGTACAGTCCAACGGGAATTCTCCGGAGAATATCCTGCGGCATTCTCACATCAGCTCACTCTGACTTGCTGCGGCGGAAAAAAATTACTCAGGGTCTGGCAGGAGAAACTCCGGATGAAGTCCGAGCAAACAAATGCTCCTCTGGGAAATATCCTGAGTTTTTCAGGAGTTTTCAGCATGTGTGAAAAAACCCTCTCCGTCTAAATCTCTCCGTCCCTTCATTTCCAGCTCCAATCTCTCGTCATGCTTTTTCACATCATTCATACCTAATCTCTCCTGTCACCTTTTTACCCTTGTTCCATTGTGTTTTTCTTCAAGAGATTCCAGCGCGTGAAAAAAGAAGTTTGTCATTTATCCCCGTTTGATCTCCTGCAGTCCCAGTTCTGCAGCCGAAGTGTTGAGACGGGCTTGAAGTCGGTCTGGCATTGATTGCTCCAATAGTCTCACATCTGCTAATGGCCCTTGTCATTCTGTGCGGAGTTTAACGATTCTTTCATGTTTTGATTTCAACAGTAATGGAAATGATATGATTCATAGCTGTGTAGTGCAATTAGCACACACAGGACACACACACACACACACACACACACACACACACACAGACTCTCTCCACGCAGTCCCTGTGGACCACTTGCTGGGGTGTATAATGTGTTTTCTCGTTCAAAGCGGGCTACAGTAGACTTTCTTCAGGGTTTTTAAAGCACGCCAGCCTGTTTGATCATCCACTTGACACTCTGAGGAGCTTTTTCTAAGCTCGAGGAGCCCACACATCCTCCCTGCAGCCCCGGACTGCAGAGACTCACAAGACTCACGCTGAGGAGGGAGTTAGGTTAGTGCACACATGTGTGAACAGCGGCGAGGAGAAAACAAGTAAATATTTGTTACTCTAGTAAAGAATAATGTGGTCTTTGCTTGCCCAGATAATCTGTAGGCCCAGGAGGGTGTTTTGGACACACTTTAGACTGTATTTAAACCGAACCGCAGCGGGGGATGATAACTTAACGCCTGCTGTGCTGCTGATTATTACCTTTAAAAAGCACAGAGGACAAATAGAAACACTTTACAACCGGTCACAAAACCACGCTTTATTTTAACCACAGCGTTTTACATTTATAAGCAGGTAATTAACAAGTTACACTAAAAACACTGTAAACAGCTGATGTACTGTAACAGCAACAACTTCTTCTTTAAACATTATCAGTGTATAAACAGTGAATACTTGATACAACATGATTATAAATTATAAATCTCTTCTTAAGACCCATCTCTTTTCCCTGTATGGCCTTTGACACACAGTAAGACGTCAACTTATTTATTTATTTGATTTATTTTTTGCGTGCCTATTCATTTTACTTTATGTTTTATGTCTTTTAAATTGATTCTGTATTTCACATGTAGTTTTCTTTTATCTCATGTGAGCTGTTATGTATTTTATTTATTCTTCTGTACAGCACTTTGGTCAACTGCGGTTGTTTTAAAGTGTTTAACAAATAAAGTTGGATTGGATTTAATATAGTTATAATACCCCTTTAATAGCTTGAACATATATGTATATACAGTTTAAAAAAAACCATCCAATTTGTGTTAAAAATTATTTTAAAATGATCCTAAACCAATGTTCAAGGTTAATTCTGTCGACCTGACCCCTGTTTTGTAAATCATTCAATTGTACCTGTTCTGTATATTTTTTTTAGGATCAACTGTGTTGTGTATGTAAAGTGCGATATATAAATAAAGTTGAGGTGGAGCACTAAGTCGTTAAAAGTAGCTCCTGTTGTTGTGCATCTGCTCAATATGTCTTCATAAATCAGCCGTGTTTATCTCTGTCAGGTGTTAAATCATGCAAAACCAACCATTGCTTCTCTACAATAATTCATTAATTGGTTGATTGATAGGAAATCCACCAACAACAATCCTAATTGTGAATAATGAATTATTTCTTTGAGTAATTTATCAAGCCGGCTGCACGGTGGTTAGCGCTGTAGCCTCACAGCGAGGAGGTTCCTGGTTTGAATCCCCGTCATCGTTCTCTGTGTGGAGTTTGCATATTCTCCCCGTGCATGTGTGGGTTCTTTCCGGGTTCTCCGACTTCCTCCCAGCAACCCTGAACGGGACAAGTGGTATAGATAATGGATGGGTGGAATGCATCAAGCCAATAGCAAAAACATACAAAACAACCTGCTTTTCTGCGGCCATCTTTGTTTTCACTTGATTATTTTTAGGTTTGAAAGTGCAAAAAAAAACCACAAAGACTATATGGCACATGAAAAAGAACACGAGTCATCTGCAGCATTAATTACTTCAATGTTTTCCTGAGACGTGCTACAGCGCTGCTTCACGCCGAGTGACCGAATCTGCATCATAACCATTTCAACCATCAAAACCAACACGAGTGAGCGAGTAAAGCTGACACAACCAGCATCTAATTAATGCATTTATGTAGCTGACACTTCAAATCGAATGTCTTCAATCACTTTCAGATGGAAATTCCAATTCATGTACAGTATGTTCTCTGCCCACGCTAGCTATTAGCTACCTCCGCTTGCCTAATTACTGTCATTCATCCTTTATCAATGAGAAGTGGTGGGAAGCAGCTGCTACCGGGTGGCTGTGCTCCTCATATGCATGCAAAATCACACACGCATGCATGCACACACACACACACACACACACACACACACACACACACACACACACACACACACACACACACAGGCTGATAAACTGTCTCTAAAGAAAATGTTGCTTAGTTCAGAAATTATGATGATTTTTTTTTTTTTACTTTTTTAATGATCATCTGCAAATAAACATATATGTCTTTATTCAAAATCTCCATACTTCCCCATAGATATATTCTAACATAATAAGCCTGCCGTGTGTGTGTGTGTGTGTTTGATGTGCAGAGATCTATTTAAGTCCGTCTCTCTAACTTCGAGAGAATGGCATGTTTTATTAGCTTGTACCCGGCAACACTCTCACCTGAGAAGTCAGCTGTGACATTGTGGATCCTGAACTCCATCCGTCCTCCTCCTCTTGCTGCTATTCCGTCCTCAAATTTTCTCAAGCCTCCATTTCTCCCCGCCCGGACCCTTCCACACCATAATCCCTCTGTGTCATTCTTACTTTATTTTTTTCTCTCTCCTGCCTCAATCCTCCAAAAACCTCCTCTCACTCAGCCCGGGCCTTTTTAAAAAAAAAATGTTTTATGGCATCCCCCCCCAACAACAGGTGCCGTTTATCTGTAAAATGATCCAGCCGTGCTGCGCCTCCTCTCATGACAACTGGCTAATTAGGTGTCACCACGGGTAAACGGACGGGAGAGATACTGTGAAGTCATAAAGCTGTCAACTCTGTCACTTTTGGAAAGAGAGGAGGAGGAGGAGGAGGAGGAGAGGAGGCAAAAGGAGATGACGTAGATTAGAGGTAGAGGTCAGGAAAAGAGTGAAGAGCGCCTGTAGGACGATGAATGAGGGAGAGGATTGATGGGGGAATTAGAAGTTGGGAGGATTGAACGATTGGTACATGCAGAAGGAAATGAGCAGATGGGAAAATAATAGATATGTGCTAAGATACATGGGAGGGGAAAAGGTGAAAAAGTGCTGTGAGAGGTAAAGGTCACTGCTGCAGGACCCTCTGCCTGCTAATAAAACCCTCCAGTCAGACTTCCTATATGTGGGCACATGTATGGGAAAACACAGACACACATACACAAGGCAGGAGGACTTCCTGATCGATTGAGCCATGCCCTGCTCTGACGTCTCTGCAGGCCTCAAGATGAATGAGCTGACCTATGAAAGGAAACGAGGAAGAAGAGAAAAGAGAGGGAAAAACAAACCTTTGGCTTTTAAATCTCAGAGGTTTGTGTCATGTGACTTACAGCATGAGAGGAACACTGTGGTTGTACACACTTGTGGTAGCTTTTATTTGTCTTTTAGTGTGTGTGCTTCTGTGTGTGCACAGGTATGTTACCATCAAAAATTATCAATACAACTTATTTGAATAAGGGAGGCATATGTTGGCCCTTGATGCTGTTTATATGTTGTGCTCAAACTGCAATACGGCCACCCACCAGTTTTTTTTTTTAAGTTTCTTTTATTAATGATCGCAGTAGCAGTCAGGTTTGGCATTATTTTGATGTAGAAAATTGAGATAAAAATGTATGTAGGCTGTTTTAGCTGGCATATTGGCCAAATCAACAGTAACTGCATTTAATACACTCATGGTGGATGTTAACCTGCAAAGAGGAAACAAGGCTGGCGTTGCTATAGCACTGCTAAAATGACCCACACTCCACACACTAAATGACATTGTTTACCACCATGCGATCATAAATTAATTGTGTTAATTTGCATGTGCATTTTTTTTCTATCTTTGTAATGTTGACTTTATTAATCTCTTTGTAAGCTGTGTGACAGTTTTGAGCTGTCCAAACCAGCACTCGAGAGCCATCCATCACCTCTGAGCTGACGGTCCACCGCTAGCCGACCTGTCGCTGCCACTCAGACCCGCTCACACAACGGCAAAGAGAACGATTGTTTTGCACTGAAAAGGGCACATTGACTCATAATTGGAACTGTGCCTATGCCGAGCTCTCAGCTAATTAGCTGGGTATCACCAAGAGTGTGACCTCCATACTAATAGAGGATCTTTGTTTGCTGCTTTTCAGTCTACAGCAGGTCGCTAACAACAGACCCACCTAACAGCCACACTTCCTTTTGTCCAATAATATATAATAACTCAAACAAACAGTCATTGATGAAATTAATTCTTTATTAAGGTAATTAGGAAAATGAGCATCCAATCAATCAATCTCATTAGCACCTTTGTCAAGCAGTCCGTCTCCCTTCCTTGCATGGCGTACACTATTTATTGCTGTGATGCTCATTTAGTGTCAGTGCTTATTTAAGTCATTGAATAGCTGTGAAAATGCCTGCCCGCAGATGGCTTCCTATTAAGTTCCATATTCGAAGTATAAATGAGAATATCAGTCAGCGAGATGACGACTACACTGTTTCATGAGAGCGGCTCTAATTTTCTCTGCACAGTAATAATTGTGCGATTCATTGTTAAAGAGAACAGCAGGTACATCGCCTGACATGAATGTTCTAGCTTTCTGTGTACAACTCTAAACAAAAGCACACACAACCATGTAAACAAAGCCGCTGTCAACTGAGATTGACACAAAAAAAACATCTGAGAAGGAGGTCGTGTGACGAGAAAATCACAGAGGAGCATGATAATAATACACTATACATACAACTGTTGCAACATGTTTGCTAAATGTACCAGCACATAACAAAAGATAAAGTTTATTAGATTCCAAGTTTGGCTCCTTGCAATGCCATAATATCCTTAAAGGCTTTATATGTGATTTTTTGATCCAGCAGATGTCGCCCTTGATGCACCAGCATGAAACCAAAACAACTTGCGGTGCATTGTTGTGTTAGCATGCTAATGCTAGCGATCTTTATTATGCTCGTATCTTCACACTGCATGTAAATTTACCTGAAATGAGCGTGATCTAGAAACACAGTTAAGCAGTGAGTACAGTATGTTATTCTTCTTTTCTCTAGTCCCTCAATTAAACAACTTTTATACGCGAGGGGAGGAGTCAGCCGGCCGTCCCGGCGATGTAAACAAACTGAAGATAGGACTCTGAAAGCATCACAGACAGTGGGACTCGGGTGTTACACTCATTGTAGACAGTCATGACTCACGGAGTTATTTTCAGAGGATATACTTGATTTCTGTTACATTTAAGTGTGAAAAATCACATATAAAGACTTTATTTGTGACTTTTTTTTCAGAAGTTACCTTCCAGCTCATTAGGATATGAAGTCAGGATTCACATAGTCGCAAAAGCCAGATAGATTTGTGTACATAGACTTTGTGTACATATGTTTTTTTTAGAGTCATAATGATTTCAACAAAGTCCCAATTTTCTCTGGGTTTGTAGAACCATTCGATGCCTGTCTGCCAACTGTCATGAAAAAGACAGAAAACTGTTGATGCTGTGAATCCTTAGGAAAACAGTTTGTGACTACTTAACAAAGTGCCATGAGACACTTGACAAATATTGAATCCAACGCACACACACACAATATGAGAGTATAGCTCTATATGCTAGTTTGCAGTGATTTGTGTACAGTTTGTTTTACCCCAAAGTTTTCTGAGTGTGCCTCTGTATTAGTATGAGGGTGCTTAGCAACCTCGAGCACCCCCCGTAGAACTAGGCCTGCTTTAAAGCGACTATTTCTTGACGTGCATGGCTGGCAGAAAAGAGAAAAAGTACCTGAACACACACTCTCACACACACACGCTTACACCTCCTTGTACAGTAACCACAGGGGAACATCTCTCAAACTACTGAAGAGCAACAGGAGGTGATTACTGTGATGTAGCTGTACTCTCCTTGTACTCTTGTAATGGAGCCGGCCACAGTGATGCCTGTTGAGTCGATGCTTTAAGAGCTTTAATGGACTGGCGAGCCAGAGATGAGAGGTACGGCTCTATGCTGATGATGTGCTCATGTAAATACAAAGTCTGTGATATGATGTGGGCCGATTTAGATAAACATCACAAGTGAAGTAACCTATGGGGAATTTGAGTTTTCAGTGTTTGGCCATGAAAAGTAAAACATAAAGGGGGCGGCAGTAGCTCAGTCTTTAGGGACTTGAGGATGGGAATCTGAGGGTCGCCGGTTCAAGTCTCGGCTCGGACCAAGTCCGGAAATTAGGTCTGGTAGCTGGAGAGGTGCTAGTCCACTTTCTGAGCACTGCTGCCCCAACAACTGCTCTGGAGTGCTCGCTGTGGGCAGCCCCCCTCACTCTGAGACCTCTCCATTAATGCATGTCCACAGGACCCTGTTTGTGCATGTGTGTGTGTGTATTTCGGCCTATGTTTGTGTAGCATGAGTGTAAAAACCCGAATTTCCCATTGCAGGATTAAAAAAGTATAAATTATTATTATTATTTGAAGATTCTATGCAGATGACAATGTTCTCTGTACTCAGGTCACATAGGTGAAAGAGAGCAAGCTCCGCCCCCTCGGGATGTCTTGCGACACTTATAGTCTTCAGTGTTGATTACTTGCTTGTGATACACAGAAAACATTGCATTTTAGGGGTTTTAAAGGAACTTTCATTATGTCGTTTGAAGGCTACAATCACATTATAGCTGCAGTTGGAGACAGTTTAGGTGTGCTTTTTACAAGTGATGTTCTGAAAGCAGCAGCTTGTGATTTAGTCTTCGATCTTTAATTCATCTCTATTACAGATAATGCTGTGTGGCTTCTCCCGAGGGCCGCGTTAGTAGCTCCGATTCCTTTGTATCTCCTTTAACTTCACAATCCACCTCCTCAGTGCGTCTCACTTCAGAAAGTGAAGTCTTTCTCTTTCTGCCTCATGTCTTCATCCTCTCCTAATCCTCCCCCCCCCCCCCCCATTCCCCTCTGTGCTCCGGTCTTGTGTAGTCTTGAGTAGCAGATTCACTATTGATGAGGTGGATCGATCAGAGGAGCAGCTCCCTAGCTTTTTTTTATTACTGTAGGTCTTAAATAATCTATCCCACATCCAATTTTCTGATACAAGCAATAATGGCTGAAGTTAGAGGATCCTTTCAGCGTCGGATCAAAGTTTCCTGAGCAGAGAAATGTGAATGGAGACGCTTTAAGTTTTTTATCCGCGATATATATACTTGCATCCTAGGACAAGCAGGTGATATTCCCTAATTAAAATAAATTCATTAAAAATAGAAGAGATTCTGGAGGTCTCTTAATAATGAGATAATAATGAGATTAATTGGACAGTTGGGAGTAAGTTTGAGAAAGTTTTGACCTTTAACTCACAGATCTCACCTTTTATTAATAGACTCTGTTCAGACACTGTCAATGGTCAAGATGACGCAATAATTATAATTATATACATGGATGTAGTTTATTTTATTTTATTGAAATGTCAAAGATGAGAAAGAGAACATGCAAGGAAGATAATCACAGCACTTTTTTTTCTTTGCTTTGACTCGTCAGACACCGTGGTATGTCCTTTTTTTATCTTGTGATTTAGTGTCAGGTCTCCTCCGTTATCAGTTTTGTTATAATCTCAACGTGTTCCCTACAGGGACTTAACCACAGAAGTGATCCTTGACTGCTGCACCTTAGTCAATCACAGAGGATTATTAATAAACCGAACAATGCCAATATCACAGTTTTAATTCAGCTGGATACAAGACACAGTAATGATTGCCTTTTACCTCAGAGACTCGAAACTCAGTTACATTTTAATCTTCCTTTGAGTCTGAGCATCACGACTTACAGTACCTGAATTAAATTAATTGGTCTGTTCCCGCAAAACTGACACAATGAAACAGATCTGGCAGAGGTGTAAGTGTGGGAAGTTGAAGTTGTGTTTTGTGAACTGAGATGCTAACTGAGTATAAATCAATTGTAATCATGCACACACTGTATCATTGAAAGACAGTCCATGTGCAGTGTCTGAGGTTCAACACAGCAGAGTTTGGTTTTTGTTATATTTCTGATGACGTAACATTGTGCATTCTTGGCTCTTCTAGCATAGTTTTTCTCCAACAGTGCCCCTCCTGGCCCGTAATGTAAGTGATGATTGAGCGGCATTACTTTTGAATATAATATATATAAGTCTATATATATTTTCTTTTTTAGGAAAAAGCATTTTGACTCTATTTTAAATATATGCAAATGGTCCTCAAGTTTTCACAGTTGATTTTCTTTTAATTTAGACTTAGACTTTCTTTATTGTACTTTACAGTGCAGATAAGAACGAAATTTTGTTGCATTTGGCTCGTTGTAGTGCAGGATAAAAACAGCAGCAAGTATTTACATAGAAAAATAAGGTGCAGATATAAATAGATATAAAAAGAAAAGCTATGTATAAAATTTCTATACAGATAAATATATTGCACGTTTGTGATGTATGTTATATTGTATTTTACGGTCCAGTGAGGTAGTCCTGTGTGGAGGTTTGAGGGGGAATGGAGGGATTATTTTTTTAATTTGCTGATCAATCAAGAAGTCTTGAAATAATGATGATTTGTCAAATACCCTAAATTCATCTTACTTAGAATAAAGCAGTATGTGACATTAGAAAAGCATTTCCCACCCTGAGCATGACTAAGGAGAAAATTGGCCAACGTGCAGATATGGTCATTTGCCAACAATTCAACAATGGCTCCTCCTGATGGACATTTTTGACTACCCTTATTCACAGTGGCTTTTTTTCTTCTTCCAGACAAACACTTATTCAAGGGGAAATAATACCATAACGACAAGCGGGTTGATGCTTATTCGCTAATCTGGCCGCTAACGGTTTGTTTGTGTTCTTTTTTAATCCTTTGACAACAAGCCGGTAATAATGGAAATCAGTTTAATTATGAATATGATGTGATTTTTGAAATTTAGACTGAGAGTTAGCTCTCGCCACGTCTGAATAGGTCTGATTGTTATTGATTTGGCTTTAAAGCGTGAGATTTTCCTGTAATGCAGCGACAAACACACACACACACACACACAAACACACCCTCCACCACCACCACAACAAAGACGATGTTGTCAGATGAAATGTTAATCATTCCTTTTCCCATGAGGACTTGAGAAGTAAACCGGGCTTGCATAAATGCTCTCATGCACTCCAGCACTTATCAGCACTTGTAAATAAGACAACAAGGAAATAAGCTCATAGAAGTGTGCGCTCTTGGTCCTCTTTTTTTTGTCTATTGAGTCATGAAAAACATGCAGAGGACAAAGGAAGAAAAAAAAAAAAAAAGACCACAAATCGTTGCCAAATTCACACAATTACACACACACCTTTCCAGGAGCCTGGGTAGAGGTCTCAGCGACAGGAGTGTGTGTGATGATGGATGTGTTGTATCTACTTCCTCCAGACAGCTGGTCTGCAGTGTGGACAGAGGGACGGGAAAGGCCACCGGTCAACACACGCGTTAACCCCCGTTTTAGCTGGAATGTGTGTGTGTGTGTGTGCATGTGTGTCAGTGCACATCCTGGCTGCTGTCTCTGTGTCTCTGTTTTCTGACCATGGGTTCCTCTGGTGAAGGACTCCAGGCCCCGCATCCTCCCTTCCCATCTGCCCCGGCACAGCCTCCTGCGTCCCCCGGCTTGCCGCGCTGACAGGAGGAGGTTGCCACCGTGATGGATGACTGTGCGCTCGGTTTCAGTGTCAGAGTCTTAAACCTCTGCTACCTGCCGTGTGGGCCCCTGTCAAAGACTTCCTGTCGGGTCAGCTATACCCCCCCGCCCCCTAACCACCTCTCCCCCCCCTGCCACCCATCCCTCATCCTAGGCGCTATTTTTTATTCTTATGCAGCTTTTTTATCTCCAGCTTCTCTCCTTTATTTAGCTCACATATGGGACCTGTTTTAAAAGTTGGAGCTGAATGTAAAATTTCCCAAAATAGGTCCTTAACCTGCTTCTGGTGGCAGGCGGAACAAAGGCTGATTAAGCTGCATTAGCAACGCAACAATTAAAGATAATTAAGTCAATCTTCAGTCATTTTTTTTGCCTCCTATTAGTTCTCTCCACTCACTGTTATTTCCACATAATCACTTATATCCCTGTATCTCCAGCACTGGTCTTCATGTTAGTCACCAGACTCCCTACCCCCTTTAGATGTGCCATGTATAAAACATCAGAGAGTATAGGTTACTGTATCTTTTATATATCTCTGGAACCAAACATGCTAGAGGCTTACTTCTTCGTTAGCTGCGAAGCAGAGCGCCGCACCGTTCTAACGAGGCTCCGGTTTGATCGTTCTCTCTGCCAGAAGCTTTTGCATCGAGCCTTGAACTAGAGACTCCAGACCAGGGATGGGCAACTTTGGTCACAGCAAGGTGCCACATTCATTTAATTCTCACAGCCAGAGGGCCAAATTGTAGTATACAAAAACGATCAATTTATACAGTCAATTATATCTCAAATTTAACTCAACATATACCAGTGATCAAATATTATTATGGACATATTTCTGGTTTTAATGATTTCATGGCTGATTTTGTCATGTCTTCTTCATGTTTCCAATTAATTGATGTGTAAAAATTGACCTGAGGGACACCTTGAGGGTTGATGGGGGCTGCATGTGGGCCCATAGTCAACCTGTCCTTTTTTTCTGTCCAAAACTTTATCCATTCACTTGCATCGATACCATGATGTCTAAGGTTGCAGTGTTGTAAAGTAACAAAGTACTTCATTAGGCTTAGTATTTTTAATGTCTTCAACTTCTACTTTTACTTCGCTACATATTATCTTAAAAAAAACAATAAGTTTACTCCACTATATTAATACTGGACACGCCGTTACTCGTCACAATATAACATCTGAATGCAATCATCAGTATGTAATCACCAGTTGTGATTATCTGGACTATGCATGCTCGTGCAAAATCAAACAAGAGTGGTTAGCGCTAAAGGGTTGCATTGGGAGCAGAGGGCGGTTTTACTGTTGCTATGGGTTGGAGTGGGGGGGGTCAAAGAAGTCACTGCGGCCTCCGTATGGTCCCGGAGAACTAGTGCCTACAATGATGGAATTAACAAATGACCTGGAAAGGAAGATTAGAGTTGATATATTCCAACACAAATTAGAAAAAGTTCTGATGTACAACAGGAAGGAATCTGCCCCGTCTGGAATGAGACGAAACACATGCTCCCTTCTCCCTGATCAAAGTAGAAAAGACTTCTCCCTGCACGTATTAAACAACGCACTGCAGAGAAATGTGTCACTCTTTGCTGCAGAGACATTCGCAGATACTTCAGGGTTTAAATATTCTTGCTTTTTTTGCAATTATGTTCACAAGTGCTGCCTGGCACTGACGCACAGCCTCTTTGAGCTTCTGTGCGCACAGAGACGCACACAAAGGCTAAAAGCTCATTTAGATCTTGTAAAAGATTTTCAGTGCTTTGAGGAAAACCCCACAGGTGCACTTCTTTGTCTACAAATAAAGCCTACTTTTTTTTTTTTTTACTTTTGTAAACAGAGCCTTTTTTGACAAGCTTGCTAGAAGCAATGAAACAATAGGCCCAAGTTTAAGTTGTTTTATTGGTGGTATAAAAAACCTCAACAATAGTTACTTGTATAACATGAAAACTGCTGCAAACTTAGAGCATTTTAAGTTGCAATGATCCTGAGAATTGTTCCCTCATGTCACACGGAGCAACTTTGTGTTTCTACTTTTCAATTACAGTTAAGACAAAAATATGAAAAAGTACTTCTCAGGAAATATTTCTTGATAAACTGCTGAATGTGAAGCCCCTTCAACTCATCTTTTTGCAAATAATGATCTTCATGAAAGTTTGAAAGTTCACAAATGTCTGTGATAATGTAAGATGGAGATGAGATTAATATTTGTGAAGTTTTATGTTATAGATCTTTAATTTTCTCAGGTTGAAATAATATACATTATTTGATTTAATGCTGAATTCATTTATATTTACGTTTAATCACTTTACCTTTAAGGTTGCTGATGGTTACGGACAAGTGAGGTATAACTTGTGTGTTCGATCTGTGTTTGTCATGCCATGCTACGGACAGACATTGAAGTATGAGACGCACAGCAGAAGTTGTCCCCGTGCTTTTACTTACCCACACACACACACCTGAAGGTACATTTATTCAGTATGTGTGGTGTCGTAGTTAACGGCAACCAAGGATTAAACTAGTAATAAACATCACCCAAGAAGTGTCGTTACAATAATGTGATAAGTGCACTTGTCAATCAGTATGTTTACATGCTGAGTTAAGTCAAGCTACGGTTAAAGCTCAATTAGTCCATTTAATTGTCCCACTATACATGCACAGAGGGAGAATCTATTTATTGACAGCGATATGCCCCCTTTTAGTTAGTTAGTTACTATTTGACCTTCTTTCGGTTTAGCTTGCTAAGTTAGCACATTTGCAAATGGCAAAATGGTGGACGAGGAAAATATTGGACAAAATTACCGCTCTGTACATTTCATACATGCTCTACGCTTTGACACAAATGTGATGCACGCTATCCCTCATCCTTCTTGGGCAAATCAGGAGCAGGGATTGCAGAGCGGTTTAAGAACACCTTTTGGTTTGATTGAGGCAAAAAACGTGCAAGGGTAAATCGATCTCCAGCTGCATTATATGTTAGAAATTCGTTTTAAGTACCTTTTAAGTCTGACTTATATGTTTCCATGCATTTTAAAAATCCAGTTTTAGTCAGACTGACTCGTTCAATCGACTACTTTCTAACTGCAAATAAAAGCTTGTGACTGTGTGGTCTTAAACAGCAGGCTTCCTTGGGATTGACCTCCGTTTTCCTCTCTGCATTTTAAAGCGCTGACCCTTTTGAAATGAGGTCCATAAGCAAAGCACTCACCAGCTTTGTCTGTGAATGTAATTAGCCAATTAGTCCGTCCTTTATCAGAGACCAGCCGCAGCCATGCGTCTCTGCTACCAGGGACTAGTTAGTGTGCTCTAATGAGCCGTTAGCTTCTAACCAGAAGCCCCGTCAAGCATTATTAATAAAGAGGCTATTTGTGCAGGCCCTCCAGTTTAAACACTGTTAATAACAGAGCGCCGTGATTATTCCATGATTTATCTCATGAACCATGCTGCACAAAAAAAAACACAGTTCAGAAAAGGGTGAAAAACAAAAGAGAGACGTATAACAGTTTCTTATATGTAATCTTTGTTTTTGCATGTACTGCATGACAGTGATTTCCAGTAGCACTGCCTACTCTAATATTACAAGCAGAGATTTGTTAGTTTTGCTTCGTCTACTGTAAATGTCCTGAGGCTGTTTTTATGATTATTTCAATAATATACCTTCAATTTCCCGAATCATAGCATTGCACGATAATAAACTGTAGAATGTGTCTGTTGAATTATTTATTCTTTATGCAGCAAAGAGAATATGCTTTGGATGAAATCCTTCATTCTGGATGCACAGTGAAATGGGCTTGATATGATGATAATGATAACACAGCAATTTGTGATAGGTTTGTTTGAGTAATTGCAGTTTTTTTTTTTTACAATTTATCTGAGCTTTGAAAGGATCAACAAGAGAGTAGATGAATAAAATAAACCACCATCAACATGCATGAAGGGGTGGGGGGGGAGGGGTTAGAAAACTATAGCATCAATAACAACACCGCTACCACAAATAGCACAGGATTTGACGATCAAACATGTCAGTAAGGGAACTAATACCAGCATAACTCCTGATAACCAATCCGCTCTGGGGATGAAATACTCGTGAGCTCATTTAAGTGATTACTAAAAGGATAAGCAGTGGTTTAACACACCGACATGAAGAGAGCCGAGCTCAGAATCCCTCATGAAATGACAGTGATAATGTCACTCAATATGATGCAATATTTTTTTTTTTTTTTTTTTAATTAAGGGATTATATGATATAGAGTCGTGTATTGTGATGAAATGAGTCAAACTGTGATGCAGACAGGTTGTGCTGTGATGTAACATGATGAGAATAAAGCATGGACACATGAATGTTGAAGTAAGGCGATGCTTAGAAATAATAATATGATGCTTCCATACCTAGTAGGTAGAAGTTCAGTAAATAAAGATGTTAAAATAATATAAAAAAAATAAATTAAATCATGTATTGTGATGTTGTAAACAGTGAAATACTACGGTGGCTGGGAGGTGTCAGTCAAATGCATTTACGAAAACACTTAGCAAACTCCACAACACAAATGCAAAAGAGCCACAACAGAAATTGAAGACGTTTGTTTAGTATTTCTCATTGTAAAAAATCCCATAGCGACAGTTGTCTTATCACAATAAAAGTAACCTTTTGGACAACTTTCACGTACTTTCACAACTTTTTTCGACATGTCCGTCTTGGACAAACAGTCCGTCAAAAACACGTTCATGTGCCCGTCTGGAATAACAACGGGAAACACGTACCAGATCCTCCAACTTCCGTTTCAGCTCTTTTGCATCTGTGTTGCGGCTCCTTTGCATTCATGTGGTGGAGTTCGCAAAGCATTTTTGTAAATGCAATTGCCTGACACGTCCAGGCCACCGTAAAATACACAGCTTGGCTCGATCAGTAAAATATGCTAAGCAGGGTCGGGTCATTCAAAGACGTTCAGCTACCATGAGGTGATTGATCAGTGATTTCATTATATGTTCATTTTATGGTTACATGTATCTCCACATTATCTCTGGTTGAATAAAGCCTCGGGGTAATGTTACAGATCATAAGCAGGACTGGTTTATGGCAGTGGTGTGTTTTTTTATTTTTTTTACGAGTGCTGGATCAATGTGATTCAAACAGCTTGGTTTCTCACATATTTCATTTGCAGGGTAATGAGAAATCCAATATTCCTGCCGGGTTACTTTAATCATAAACAGCTTCCCAAATGATACGACAAAACAATAGATTTATTTTAATAAAACAACGTTTAAGTTTTATTTTTATCCATATGACCTTATCTAATGTTAGAAACATAGCTGTGGGTCAGTGGTGTCGATTGCCTCTCCACCAGAAGGTCAGGGGGTTCGATCCCCAGCTCCTGCAGCCACATGTAGATGTGTCCTTGGACAGGATATTTAACCCCAATTTGCTCCCACTGCTTCGGCGGTGGTGTATGAATGAGTATGAATGGATTAGTTTGAGGTCATGTATTAATGATAAAATACACTTTACCATGTCTTTCTAACACTTATGTGTCCCTAGGCGTTCTAATGACCTACCAGTTATGAGAAAAGCCCGTCCTCTCCGTCTTTTGCCCGCTCCACTTTTCAGAAAATGTGTGCTTAAACAGGCCGTTTGGGAATTTTCCCTTTGTGACATCACAAAGGGCAGTAACCCCTCCCCCAGGTGGGTGACACTCCCACAGCTAGGTGTTTGTTCTGCCCTCTGAGTCTGCCTTTCCAACATAAACAATTAGGCATGGAGCAAGAAAGCCCGAGCCACCCAAGCCCTTCTGAGAGGGGGCGTGGTCAGACACAGCTCATTTACATATTTAAAAGTACAGACACAGAAACAGAGGGGTTAGAGGGGTAGATAGACATGATCAAATACAGGATCAGAGTGGATTTTTTGGGGGGCAAGAAACTTCACAGACTTGTTGAAAAAGGGTATAATATGTGAATATGTAATATGTGACCCTATATAGCAGCCTTTGCCATCAGTGTATAAATGAAATAATTAAGAAAATGATAAAGGGCTACACTAGCAAGCTTAAGTCCATTTTCCATTTTTTCCATGCTGTGCTGTTTAGTTTTAAATGTTGGTGGAGTCATTGGTCACTGGTTAGAAACAGAGCTTGCAGCCATACAGCTAAATATTATACTCTCCTCGTATTGGATGTGAAACCCCTCAAGCTGCTCCTGCATTACAGCACAAGTATTCCAACTGTACTGTATGTAAATTCTACACAACAGCAGTCAAGACCTTAGCTTATCTCAGGCGCACAACTGTGTAAACCACCTGGGACTCTTTACAGTAGGAAATGTGGCTTCTGCCTCTCATTTTCTTGTTCCCTCTTTCTCTCTTTCTCTCTCCACTTCCCTCAGCTTCTCTCCACAACACAGGCAGGAGTGATGCCGTCTCTGCCTCGTCTTTGACTGGCAGAGTAAACAGTGTTACCACAACAGCGATGCTGGAAGACAAACTACGAGCAACAAGAGAAGGAAGGCAGACACAGAGTAACACTTACAGTATACAGGAGGAGAGATAAAGGCTTGACAGTGTAAGCAGAGATAGATGTGCGAGTCCCAGCGATGACAACAGAGGAGGCAGATATACAAGCATGACAGCAAAAGAGAGGATTCCCATGAATATCAAAGTACAATAGGAGTGTGGTTTGACAAACTTGGAGAGATGAAAGCTGTTGGAGGCCGAAACAGTGAGGCCAAAGGCTTTACTTGGAATATAATGACAGGTAGGGTTTGTATTTTTTTGTATGTATGTATGGAAAAGGGAAAGAGATCTTTAAAGACACAGTTAGACGACATTCAAATGGTTTTTGCTACACAAAAGGGTAATGCTATTAGCAAACCAAGCCCCTTCAGGAAATCAAAACTAGCATAAAAGAACCTTTTTAAAGTCCCACCTCGTGCCCATGCTGCCGGTAATTAACACAAGAAAGAAAGACGGAGACAAAAAAGGTAAAGGAGGGAATGGGCAAACTGAAGCTGGAGGGAGGGTGCGCGAGGAGTGAAAAAGCAAACAGGAGTGAACGATGGAGATGAAACACTGAAGGCAGAAAGCACGGCATGAGCAGAAGGAGATTTGCACAAAAAACAGTTTAGCGTGCCAGAAAAAAATGCAGCAAGAATAGAACGACGGAAAGAAAAGAAAGAAAGCGCCGGGGACGGAGAGGGAAGCAGCACAAACAGAGAGACATAAAGAAAGATTGACAGGCCAAAAAGGGAGACCGCGCACTGCCAGGCTGATATTGTCATTCGGTGCAGCAGCCCAGCTCCAATGTGCTGATTATGAGAGCATCATTTGAGACTGACAAACCTTGTTCCTATAGTACAGCATGCCAAACACATTCCCAGCCCCCCATCTTTCTCCCCCTGCGCGTTTCTTCCCCCATGCGCTCGCACAATAGCCGTCTGATGAAGACTGAATGATTGGAGGGGGGAACGAAGTGAAAGAGCAACAGAAAAAAACACACACTCGGAGGAGGCTGGGAAAGAAGAAAAAAATACGGAGATGGTAGAGGAGGTGTGAAGAACACGGGGCTCGATGAAGCTGCAATTAAGGCAGCGATTTTGTGCCAGGGAGTATGCTAATTCCTCCTTTGTGTGAGCGCTTGATTGGCCATTGCACTGCACACCAGGGCGGCGATGGGAAGCAGAGGGCTATGACGCCTCTGTCTGGTTCGGCATCCATCACAGGCCTCATTTAGTGATACACCATCACACTTAGAAGCATTGGAAGGAAAAAAAAAAAAGACCCCGATTAGTCAGCTGTCTCTCTACGACTGTGCGTATATCTAAGGGATGTAGGGGAGGAGATGCTAGCTCAATTAGCACGCTCCAGAGGCCGACACCGGTACAAAGATTCTCATTAATAGTCACATATGACCTTTATATAAATATGAGCGCGGCCGCAAACCACAGAAGACATGGTGGTAATTTTGGACCTGAGGGGTGGTGGGAATACTGGAGGAGTTCAGGCTACATAAAAGGAAGCTACTGTATCATATCAACTGCAGTTTTTGAGCCGGATATCCCGGAAAAAACGAGGACGATGACCGCTCACCGAAGGTCCAACTAGGACCGGCGGCCGACAATCTCCTTAGTGTGTCAGGGCCTAAACTCCTGAAAAATGGGAGGGATTTACCCCATGAGTGACAAGATATTTCCTAACAAATACTGACATCAAATGTAATTCTTAAGATAAAAAGAAACGCACAAACACAAGTACAGGGACCGTTCTATTTTTTAGAGAAGACAAAGATGACCTCAGAGCTGCTGGAGCTCTGTTCTTCCTCACCACTAACGCCGGTGTCCGCCAAAAATCGAATCACAAGGGATGATGGTATCTGTAGTTTCCCTCCCCGCTCTGGTCCACTGTGGATGACAAAAAACTACACTTTTTGCTCTGAAGACCTTTTATTCTTAAAGGCTTTATATGTGATTTTTCACACTTAAATATAATAGAAATCAAGTATATCCTCTGAAAATAACTCTGTGGGTCATGACTGTCTACAATGGGTGTAACACCCGAGTCCCACTGTCTGTGAGTTTTCAGAGTCCTATCTTCAGTTTGTTTACATCGCCCGGACGGCCGGCTGACTCCTCCCCTCGTGTATAAAAGTTGTTTAATTGAGGGACTAGAGAAAAGAAGAATAACATACTGTACTCACTGCTTAACTGTGTTTCTAGATCACGCTCATTTCAGGTAAATTTACATGCAGTGTGAAGATACCAGCATAATAAAGATCGCTAGCATTAGCATGCTAACACAACAATGCAGCGCAAGTTGTTTTGGTTTCATGCTGGTGCTCAAGGGCGACATCTGCTGGATCAAAAAATTGCTTATAAAGCCTTTAAAGCATCACAGGTACTCCCTGACAGTCGAGACACTTTTTATTCTTGAATATCTTTAACTCATGGGCCCATATGTTGCTGAGATGTGTTGTTGTTCAGCACAATCAGACATTCTTCTGACATAAAACATGGAGACTAAGCATTACAACGCAGCGCCAGCCTGTCAGCTAAGTTAGGCTGGTGATTAATACGCTTTGTATCATTTGGACACCTGTCCCTATCACATTGAACATGCATGATCATGGATGATTAAATGTGTTGCTGATTAAACACTGCTGCTGCTGCTGATCTATTTCTGTCCATTTTCTCGAGCCAGTTCACATGAATCTACTTTAAATTGTTTTCCTTGTCTCAGAGGTTTCAGAAATAATAGCTTTATGTTAACATTTCATTAAATATGAAAGCTGTAATTGCATTTAGACTATTATAAAAAGTGTTGTTATCTATAATTAATCACTAACACAGGCAACAGAAGAGGAAAGCACAATATAAAGTTGTAATCCTCTATTAGAGATAATTAGCTAGAGCCCGATCCTGCTGCAGTATGAATGATCAGATGAGCTGTCCTTAAATGAATGCATACATTAATGTCTGTGTCACTGCAGCTTAACCTTACATTACATTTACTAATGATTATCCTGCTTTGTCTAGAAATGTGGCTAAAAATGGTTTTAATTAATTAACTCAAGTCCAACCGATTTGATAAGGGGAAAATATTTCATTTTAGAAAACATCTAAAATATGCCCATTTTGTTCAGAATCATCACCTCCATTAAACAGTTTCAACCAAATTGAGCGTTAAAGGCTTCAGTTCTACAATTCACTTAGCAGACGCTTTTATCCAAAGCGACGTACATCAGAGAGTAAGAACAACACAAGCAAGGATCTAGAAAAAAGGGAACAATGTCAGTAAGAGCAAACGATCAGCTTTGAGTCTGATTGGACACACAGGTGCTGACAGGAAGTGACCAGAGGCAAAGCACAACATTGAGGGCAGTTCTTGAGAGCTCTAATCAGTATAGAAACCATCTTATAAGTCATCGTTATCAAACAAAAACCATCGTCATTACCATCATCATCATCAATAATATGGAGACCATCATCATTAAGTTAGTAGGTATTCATGAAAGAGCTGGGTCTTTAGCTTTTTCTTAAAGGTGCAGAGGGAGTCTGCAGATCCAATGGAGTTTGGAAGTTCATTCCACCACCGGGGGGCGACAGAGGAGAAGAGTCTAGTCAGAGACTTGGGACCCTGTTGTGAAGGTTGGATCAGACGGACGGCTTCATATGGATAAGATTTGTTGCAAGACTTTTTGCATCTCACCCAGGCAAAACCTCCGAGTGCAAAATCCTGCAGTCGGTCGAGTGTCCACTTGAGGCTGGCTGCAGCAGCACCAGAAGTTACATACACACATATTTAAAAAAAATCCAGTTGTTAGAGCAGAACTTTACATGGTTAAAAAAATGAAATATGTCTGATTAGCTCATGTCTTGATCAGCACACATTTTAAGTGGGGTACTTGTTTTGATAGTTCATCATTTTTTGATTTTATGAAGGATAAGTGTTATTCACACTAAGGCATGTAGCTGACCTGATTGACCGGTGGGTGCGATGTAACAGTTTGTCAAGTAGCTTAAAATCCGCCTCAGCTCCAGCTCTCAGCCTGTCGTTAGGGTGACTGAAAGTTAGGGTGAGACCGCCATCGATGGGACTCCAAAGCCCCCCTGCAGTAACAGATCAGTGACGTCACTCAGGCTTTTTAGGTGTATTGTTAACTGATTTAGTTCTGCTAATAACATCAAGTAATTTTGACTTCATGATAAGAAATAATAATAAATATTCATAAACCACTTTAACTTCATGATGCTGTTCGAATTTATGTTTATATTTTTGGTCCAGGAGACAAAACAAACTCTCTCTCTCTCTCTCTCTCTCTCTCTCTCTCTCTCTTTTTCCTTCTGTCTGTGAGTGATGATGTCACTTGGGTGGAGCTACCAGCTCTGTCACCATCTGGTCCCCAGAAGAAGGAGACACAGCAGTGCTCTCACGATGCACACCCACTCACCAGCAGCCCACAAACACACACAAACACACACACACACACATGCACACACATGCACAAACAAGCACACACATGCACAAACAAGCACACAACTTTACTCCAATGCAAAAGCCAGGATCCCGCAGTAGCACCTTCATGAACACACACACACACACACACACACACACACACACACACACACACACACACACACTGGCACCAGTAGGAGCATTACAGGGACACGCAGACTTCACCACCCACTCTTTCTCCAATGTGGTGTCCATCTGCTCACTCTACCGCTCTCTTCTCTCTCCATGGATTAACGTGGCAGAGTCCAGAGAGTGGTACGCTGGCTGCATCTTCCTTATGTGCAGGTTTCTGAGGTACAAATACAAACCACTAGATAAGCACGTTGGCCCAATCAAAGTTAAAGGATGTTTAAATGCAGAGTGTGTTTAATAAGACCGTTAAACATGATGATGATGATGATGATGAATCTGTAGGAATGTCAGCCAATGATGACAAGAAATGTGTTTCAAAATAGAATCCACCATGCAAGACAAGAAAATGGATCCACAGCTTATTTTGAAAAACAAGGAAAGACGCACGTGGACTGAATTATTTGCTCATGTGTGATAACAAACAGTTTATCTCGACTGGTACCAAGCTATTGCTACATTTGGTTGTAAGTGAATTCCAGTATTCTTATTTCTATTTTTTTTTTATATCCAGTACACACAATCATCAATTTATTCATCAGAACCTTTTTTGTCAGATTTATAACAAAGAAAATGATATCTAATCTGTAAAGTAGTGTTATAGTATTTGAAATCGGTCTCAAGGTCGGTCTCCAGACCACTTTTTGAAGGTCTCAGAATCAAAAGCATTTTGTACTTGTCTTGTCTTGACTTGGTCTCAGACTGGGTGGAATATTGTCAACTTCATTACTGTGATGAGAAGGAAAACCCCTTTGTAAAAAAAAAAAAAGGGTTACCTTCATAATTGGATTTTTATCCCCTGGTTACGGCTGCAACCTTCCCGGTGTTAAGGTCTAAGTGAGCGACTTTTCCTGCCACACACATGATGATTTTTCTGTAATATCTATGCTCTTGGTCTTGACCTTGTCTCGATCTCGCAGCACTCTGGTCTCGGGGCATGTCTTGGTCTCTGTTGGTGTGGTCTTGTCTACAACACTACAGTAAAGTGTCATGATCTGTATCAGGATGCCTCCTGGTCAACTCCCTCTGGAAGTCTTCCAGGCACGTCCAACGGGGAGGAGACCCAGGGGCAGACCCAGAGCTCGCTGGAGGGATTATATATCTCTTCAGGCCTGGGAATGCCTTTGGATCCGCCAGGAGGAGCTGGAAAACGTTGGAGAGGGACGTCTGGGGGCGACTTGCTTAACCTGCTGCCACTGCGACCCCGAAGATAATGGATTGATGGATGGATCCTGATCTGTATTTCCACATTGTTGGACCCAATTCATTTTATATCTCTCTCTATATTGTCTTCCCCTCAGCGTCAGGCAGATATCTAGACTCAGCTCGGTTCTTCCAATCCCCAGAAACAGACAAGAATCATGTAAAGAGAAGGTTAATAGAGATATTCTGCAGAAGAAGGCAGTGCTTAAGGTCATAAAAAACACCCCGAGGCATGTTAGAGAACATACAAAGAGCCATGAATAAAATATATTTCTGCCCTCTGAACAGGACCCGAGGCTTACACAGTCAAAATCTACACTTGTGTAAACATGACTAAGACATAATATGCCAATAAAGAAAAGGCCGTGTGAAGGATTGTCACATGCACGCACACGCACACGCACGTAATATAAATTCCCAGAGCAATTTAATGTAACACTCAAAAGCAAAGTGAGGCTGAATGCCAATTGAGAGCAGACTACAGAGGAGATGAGCCGACGGTGCGGAGCTCTGAGCGCTCAGGTTTGCTCGCCGCGGCTTAAAACATCACTGATGGCTGTTTCACCCTCTGACTCACTAAATTAACTCCAAATCCATTTACCAGCGTTGCAGCTTAAGCCCTCCAGTTTGGTTTGGGTCTTCAGCGGTTTTCTTCTAATTGAGTTTCTAGTAATTACCACGAGGCTAATGCATTGTAAGTGCCTTCTAAATCAGGGGTAAAGATTTTATTTCAGACTACAAGTGCACATAGTGATCGTGTATGCGAAAGGGATGTCGGAGATGCTTTTTGGGATGTAAAAAAAAAAAAAAAAAACATCACAGACCTTTTGATAGGCAGCTCACATCCCAAAGACGGAATGATTGTCTGTCAAATGGCCTCCAAAACACACACACACACACACACACACACACACACACACACACACACACACACACACACACACACACACACACACACACACACACACACGCTCGCTTTCCCGTTAATCCGTGACTTTGATTCAGAGTTCCAGGCAGAGAGGTAACCTGGCTGACACGCTGCAAAGCGCCCTTTGATCTGCGCTGGCAAACTTGACAACAATGAGTGGGCTGACGTCGGTTGGATAAATACACTTGAAGCCGAACAAATTAGCCAGTTTCCCCCCATGTTACCTTTTTCTTGATTACTGCCAAAAGTAGACTTTGTTGAGTTGGGACAGGATTTTGTGTGCTGTTTCTCGGGCCTTTCATTATCTCTTTTTTCTAACTTTGTTGTGTCGGTCAGGAGAGAGAGCCCTCCTGAGACGTAGGTAAACACACCGCTCCCTTCACCCTCGTGAAGTTGCCTGAGACCTTCCCTCTTCCTGAAGACTCCTTTAATTAGGCTTTAATTGCCTTATTAGCTCAGGCTATCGATGGAAGAGGAGAAGCAGGGGGAAGAAAAAAAGGTCAGTTGAGGTAGAGAGAGCTGGAGGATATAGGGAAGACAACAGGGCAAATCAGCAAGGACGGGCAAAGAAGGGCAAGATAGCATCCACCCACCCATACACACACATGCTAACACAGAGAATTGCATGCAGAAACCACTCATACACGTGCACAGAGAAGGTTACTGCAGGTGAAAGTGAAGCCTTCTCCTGTGGGGAAAGAGATGTCAGGCCGATATGAGACCAAAAAAACCAAAAACAAGACAGAGCGCAGACACATGACCACCGCTTCAGAAAACAGGCTCCCGGGTGCAGCCCAGGCAATTGACCCCCTCACCCTGACCCTCAGCAAGGCAGGGGGGAGACAGACAAGGTGGAGGAGAGGGCTGAGAGGAAGGGCAATAAGGAATGATGAATGTGGGGCCCGGGAGGGTTTGAGGGAGATGCTAAAGAAGGACAAAGAAGAGGAGAATAAAGAAGGAGAAGGCCGCGGTAATGTGTGCACATGACTCGTGCACACATTCTTGGTCTGTGAAGTATCTTTTAGTCACTGAAACAAAAACTATTGAAATCAAGACTATCCATCCAACGTTTTTTCAGGTCCTCCTGCGGAAATCCCAAGGTGTTCTCAGACCAGAAGTTATATATTAAAAACCTCCAGAGAGCTGGGTCTATACCCCTGGGCCTCCTCCCAGTTGGACGTGCCCAGAAGACCTCCTGAGGGAGGCGACCAGAAGGCGTCCTGATCAGATGCCCGACCCACCTCAGCTGGATCCTTTCAATGCAAAGGAGCAGCAGCTCGTCTCCGAGCTACCGACGGATGTCCGAGTTCCTATCTCTAAGACTGAGCAGCCATCCTTCTTAGGAAACTCATTTCACCTGCTCGTATCCACAAACTACCCACAGCTAATGACCATATGTGATGGTTAGAAATCAGACTAAATAAGCTTAATGGGGCTATATGTAACTTTTTACATGTATAAATCGTTTTTTATCGCCCATTAATAAGCGGACGGTGAACTGATGTGAAAAAGTAGATGTTCACTGTCTATCTGTGTTGCCTGTATAAAAAGCTTCCCCGGGTCGTATTTTCCGCGAAAGCTCCAGGAAGTGACATTTTATGCACGTTCTCAACGTCCTCCTCACTCCACTCCGCTTACAGAGATCAACAGTACAAACTCATCACACACTCCCGGTCTTCACCTCCACAGCCAGAGGCCGTCTTCCTCACGCCCTAGGAGCTCTCAGAGGTGGACAAACTCATCACACACTCCTGCTCTCAGCCAGTGCCTGCAGAGACTGTGGTTTGTAGGATGGAGTATGAATACAGACACACAGACTCCTTCACAGACTTTCACACGTGTATGACCTCTTACCTCCTCTGTAAACATTATGTCAGTAAATATCCAGTGTTTCGCGGCCGATGACGATGCTCGTTTGTGTACGTATGACGAGCACGCGAGGGAGAGCGAGCAACAGGTTACTGATGCAGTTTGCACCAGCCATGCGGTACCACTGCAAACACAGTATTTTTTTAAGTTACATATAGCCCCTTTAAAATATAGATAATTAGCAATATAAGCTAAATGCCATGGCTTGTTCAGTAATGATTTATGTGTTTTTGTTTTTGTTTTTTTTTTAAATGCAAGTTTAAAATTAGCAAATTCATCCAACTTACCTGCTGTGCTTCTTGTGCACTCCCCCTCCAGCTCATACACGCCTTTTTAAAATGCATATAGGTTGGACCTTTGTTGCAAGCTAATTTCATTTTCAATTTGTAGTTCTTTTGACAGTGATCTTGCAACCATCATTTCATCACTGGCATTTGCTATTTTCCCTTTTCGCCTGTGGCAAGTAATATCCATTTCAACTTCATTTTGCTGAGAAGGAAAAACAAAAAGCAAAAAAAAAAAAAATTCAAAGATGTGGAACTGAGCGTATAGTCGAAAGCCCTGCACCCCGGCACAAAACACAGAAATAAAAAACCAACATCTGTTACGCAGGGCCCCCGACAAGAATCACGGCTGACATTTTTTTATCACTGCTGTAGGCTTTACCAATCCATCTGTTGCTATATCCAACTCCACCTAGTGAAGTGATACTATAAAAGGATGCCAGTGGGAGTGAAGCGTTCGCACAAGGAGCATCTGCAGAGGCAATACAGCAAGTTACCTTTTTCACTATATCCTCTTCATCTGCCACCCACTGCACACACTCACAGGTGCAAATACATCACAGCCAGAGCCCTAAAGAAGAGAAGATGTCGTAGCATGTATTTTTTTGCTGCAAGGTTTTGCACTCCTCAGCTCTGTAGCTGCACCGCCCTGTTGTACCTGCATGTCTTTGTTTGTGTGTTTGTGCGTGTGTGTGTGTGAATCAATCCATCAGGGGAAACGGAGGCAGTGTTTCTTCCTCTCTCCTGCACTCCGTTCCCCAGCCTCATTAGAAGCCATTCACTCAATCAAGCATGAATCCCTAACACAATAACATGCAAAGTGCTTTGTCTGGGTGTAATTGGCCTTGCCAGAACTGTTTTTCTCAAACGGTTAGCGTCACTCGCCCCTTCTCTCTCTCAGACCGTGGCCAGGAGCTCCGTCCAAGAAATGCAGCTGGCGAGAAGAAGAAGAGGAGGAGGAGGAGGAGGATGGAGAGATGGAGCAAGGAAAGAAGAGAGGAAAAAAAAGATGTAGAATTAGACAGTTTGAGGGGTTACGTTTGGATTATTTAACTTCTCTTTGGATTTATTTCAGATACATGTGGTGTGTGTAAAGTCATTTAAACCATTTTTTAGAAAGTTCTGCTCTTGTTTGGCATCTTGACGTTCTGTATGTGTTACGCCAATGTGTGTGTTGGTGTGTGTGTGTGTGCGTGTGTGTGCGTCGGGACTGTGTGCGGTCATCCAGAACTCCTGTCTGTCACAATCACACATGTTCCCCATTACCATGACAAACCAGTTGACATCCCATTTCCCCACACACACACTCAGACACTTGTTGGGAGCTTCACACACACACTCACACATAAACAAGCATGGGAAGGATAACAACGTGGATGCAGAAATGTGGCCCCCATCTGTATCGCCCCATATGAGAGACTGTTTGTGCGCTGTGATGGGTGACACGGCTGACTGACACTTTCCTGCATACCAACCCGGCAGCCAATCTACCAAAATTGCGCGCTGACACTGTTGATTAAGCAGACACTCAGTGTGCGTTGTAACGGTGCAATGGCTTCAGTGGTGCAGGGAAAGCAGTCTCAGTGTGTGTGTGTGTGTGTGTGTGTGTGTGTGTGTGTGTGTGTGTGTGTGTGTGTGTGTGCACATGTGCATGGTTGTTTGCACTCAAAGTGTGTTGCATGTGCAGTCCAAGGGCATGTGATGTAACAATCAAAGGAATATTGAAAAATATCTTTTTGTATGATTCAAGCGAGGCCATGCACAGCAACCTGAAACCTGCCGAGATAATCATCAGCAGTCGAGTACTGCCATCTAGTGACCTTAAAAAAAAACAACCTCTTCAGACACCAAAACAGCTGATGATGAATAAATGTTGAGTCACATTTAGAGGGAAACTAAACTTTCACTATAAATCAAGAAAACTTGGGAGGATCTTTGATCATTAAGGCCATTTCTAAAGAAGACAATAAGGTGTATTTTTCTTCCTTAAACTCTAAATCTGTGTATCTATCATCATCTCCTCCTCCCTTGATCTCTCCTCCTCCCTCAGATCAATAGTTTGTTTTGCTGCAGCAACACCTCCCAGTGTTTCCACTTGTCCCTCTCTACAGGACTGTGCCGCGGTTACGCTGTGAATTAAAAAAAAAGAAGCCAAATTAAATAGCCTAATTGGTTTCCTTGGGAAGGGTAAAACAGATTTAAATTGATTACCGGTAATGGCCTTTTGTGGAGCCACATTGGCTTCTGCTGTTTGAGGAGGATTTAGCAAAACCAATTAATTTGTTTCACCTCTTATAGCGCCCTCCTTCTGTTTCCTTTTGTCTCTGACTCGGAGCTTTTTCATCTTTGCTTCTTCTCCTCTGTCTAATGCCCTCCTTCAGACATGCAAAAAACAAAACAAAAGGGATGATGATGATAATTCCCCTGGATAACAATCATTCAGGCTTAATTGGCTCAATTCTGTCACATTGTGCTGTGCTGATGAAATGGCAGAGATTGGGTTTTTTTTTTTCTCCAGTTCTTCTGTTCTGAGATTCACCTGACAAAAGATTATATAAATCTCTCTTTCATTACTTCGCTCGGGTCGCTTTGCTTCCACTCGGCAGGCTCTGGTTTCGGTCGCTTCCTCAGCTGAAGGAGCTCAAACGAAGATGTCAAGGTCACATTTTGTCACACAAGCTGATTAAATTCTTCTCCCTGTGTTCCCCCCGCCTTTCATCAAACATTATCACAACCAGACCGATTGTGACATTTAGAATGGGAGTATTGCAAGCACTTAATGTGATTTTATTAATTACATTTAGACAACACAAGGAAGGGGGGGGGGGGGCATTTATTTCTCACTGATGACAATTTTTTCTAAGCAAATTATAAAATATCTAGAGGCAGAAAATGCACGCGACATCATCTGTTACTTTGTTCTGCCACTTTAAAAAAAGACAGATTGTTGTACTGAACTTTCTTCGGCTTCATTTTGTGCAGTTAAAAAAAATTAATTGAGTTATAGCCTAATAGCCCATGACAAATAAATGAGTCATTTCAAGCATTGTGAGTTTATTTATAGCCGACTTCACGAATTACAGACGAGTGAAACAACCTTCTGCTTGTGGTTCAATACACACTTCAGAATAATGGTTTAAGTGCTGCTATTTAGTTGGATTATACAGAAACCCTTAAGCATTGGAATTTATTGAAGAAAGAGAGAAATAATCCAATATATGACTTTACACACTCGTGGCATGGCAAAGGTTTTATATGTTCCTGTTAGATCGAGACAATGTCACAACACCAAGTCGACCTTGATGGGTATCGTCACAAGGTCACAAGGACGTTAGACACTGAATACTGTAAAGATGAAAAGTAGTGTCTGTAAGACAACTCTAGCAACATTACGGAAACGTATTGCTTTCACCAAATGTATTTTTTTGACACATTATCTCATAATTACGAGATCTTATCTCGAGATAATGTGTGTTATTTTTTGTCTTTGGTGAATGCAATGAACTTCCATATAACATTGCCCTGTAATAAAAAATTGAAGAAGAATAGAATAGAATAGAATTACTTTATTGATCCCAAACTGGGAAATTGTGGAAGGGGAGGTGAGAGCAGGTTTTAGATTTGATGGATTGATTGAAAGTAGGCAAAGTTCAGTAATTTTTCCGAACCGATAGACAGTTGAACATATTAACAATCAGTAATCGATGAATCATGAATAATTAGATTACCTTTACTAAACAGAAAACACGCTCTCTGCTGTCCGCTCCATTTTTGCCTCACTTTCGTCAGGAACGCTTCTTCCTTTAGTAGTAAGTTATAAACAGTAGTTTTTCGGAGTTTCAAAGGTGAATGCCACTTTTGGTATAAAATGGTATTACATGTGACCGCCGGTAAAATTGTAAACAAAACAGATTGTCTGTTAATACATTTTTTTTATTTTTTTTTTCCATAATGTTGATTAATTGATGGATCATTCATCATTAACATCCATAATAGAGAGTGTTGAAAAATTGCATAGAGACACCTGCACATCCACTGGGCTAAAACGCTACAAAAGGTCCACAGGCTGAGATACATTCAAAACTAGTCTCTTTAATTAAGACATGACATTAAGACACTTACGGTGCAAAAAGGTCAACAAGAAGAGCAGCAAACATTTTGAGTCCGTGACTATCATCAGTGCTACTGACATGAGTGTGAGTCGAGGACTGAAACGTTTGCTGCTGACTACAGCTGCCAAAAGACTTTCACTAATAACTCGAACAAAATAACAGTTAGTCCAGGGGCCGCTTGAGGCCGCCTCCAGGAGCCCCGGAAGTCACATACACACCACAGCCAAAAAAGCCAGTTTTTATAGTTTACAGCCTGGTACAAAAAAACAAATAGGTCTGATTAATTATTGTCATAACTGGCACACACTGTACTGGGGGTGAATTGCTCCTTTTTGATTTTGTGTTATCCGTAGTTAGGCGTGTAGCTGACCTGATTGACAGGTGGGCATAGTAACAGTTAATCAAGAGGTTCAAATCCCGCCTCAGCTCCAGCTCTCAGCCTGTCTTTAGGTTGACTCAAAGTTAGACTGAGACAGCATTTCCAACATGGCGGCGGCCGCCAATGAGCCTCCGGAGCCCCCTGCAGGAATAGATGGGTGACATCACTCAGACTTCTTCCATTAATATTTACAGTCTGTGGTTCTACTATAATACATTTTTTTTAGTTTTCAGTCAGTGGTTTTGAAAAGCAGGATAACAAATACAATTTCTTTCTAATCTTCTTTTTGGCAGTGACACAACCGCTGTTAAAAACCTATTTTCAAGCACTGCGACGGATCAAATGACACAATGTGAGGATGTGACGGAAGGAGAGAAAAATATTTTAATAAACCTTGACCTTAGCATCAATGCCCACAGACACCGGCCCGTTGGTGACCTTAGGAGGGTTAGTATTACATACTGCTGATACATATTTTTACCTTATCTATAATAGCTTTTTTCCTGAGAGCTTCAACCACAATATTGTTGTAATAATGTGATTCCCTTTATGTTCACATTCCTCACCGTGATCTGCTTTCACTTTTACATCTTCCTTTTCTGTGGCAGCGTCCCAGCCTGCGTGCGAGGACTGAATCTTAAATAACCTGTAACAAACCAGAGAGAAAGTAAATCTGTATCTGGGTAAGACAAGGGAACAGAAAGTACAAAGACAGATAATGAATTTTCCACTTCTGAAATCTGCTTTTATCTCTGGCCTGAGGTTTGTATAAGCCAAAGGCGGCGGCAGCAGTCGGCATCAGAGGCTCAATCGGAGCTTAAACATGAGACTTTTTGAACAACAAACACTGTTTTTGTTTTTTAAGTGAATTATTCATGTCAGTCAAAGGAGTATAAGCAATGAATCCGGATCCGACAAAAAGCCCTGAGATAGGAGGATTAAAATCTGCTCTCAGAAATATGTTATCTATAAACGTCCAATTTGTCCTCCAGCAAAGTTCCCGGCTTACTTAAAGCGAACACATCTAAAAAAGATCTACGACTGAAGCTTGTATATTTATAATGTTAAAAGCCCCTTTTATGTTTTTAGCACAATGTATTGTTACAACTTTCCCTCTGCTGGTTTCAAACACTTTGAAAATGTGCAGTGCAGAGAGCTGCAGCTACTCTCCTCATCCTGAAACTCATTTTGATACTTCGTCTGTTCATACACACAACAAACAATTTAGACAAAACACAACAAGTACAGCAATAACAAACACTAATAAATCCATTTCAGACATAATTTACAGCCTTGAATCAGAGACGCAGCTAAAAATGTTCATTTAAAATATCTGACTGCTGCTGGAACAAACGAAGGCCCTTCTGAGTCGTTCAGCAGAACTTTAAGGCATCACTAGTCGCTCACTGAAGGAGCTTCTGTCTCATTAAAAACACTGTGCAAAGGATCAACTTCAAAGATCAGAACCATTTTTTTAGTTTGGTCCTTGTTCTCTTCTCAAAAAGTAAACCTCAAGTGAGAATCTCATGGCGTTAAAAAACTTCCTGGATACTGAGATCGTCTCAAAGTCTGACAATAAGGAGGAGGAGACTCACACACAGACATCACAGCCATGTCTGGCCCGTGTATTTGCCAGTCAAGCTGCGGATTGATTTTTAAAATACTCCTGACTGTGTTTAAGGCATTAAATGGTCTTGCCCCCCACCTACCTCTCAGAACTTTGGGATCAATAAGGTAATTCTATTCTATTCTATTCTATAACTCCTGTCCCCATATCAGCCGGTGAGAGATCTTAGGTCATCAGCACCTTCTGTCACCGCCTAAATCCAGGACAAGGTGCAAATGGGGATCGGGCTTTTTCTATTGCAGGACCAAAACTGTGGAACTCTTTGCCCCCAGACATCCGTCTCTCTCACACTATTGGTGTTTTTAAAACTCGCCTTAAGACATATTTATACTCAATTGCCTTTAATGTTCAGTAACCCGTCAAGCACAAAAACCCACAGCTGTGTTAGTCTTGTGTTACACTGGAATTAACTGTCTCTTGTTCTTTTCTTTTTTTTGTTGTTGTTCTTGTCTGTTACTTTCTAATGCTTTGTTTCTGCAATATTCAGCACTTTGGATCAACTGTGTTGTGTTTAACGTGCTAATTAAATAAATAAACCTGGGCCGCCTGCTCCGAGGACTATTGCCTCCATACATGTGGCGTGCACACTGACCACTTTGCTACCACCGCCCCTTAACTCTGACTAACTTTTCACTTCAAAATGTGATGCTACTTCAATTTAACTGACGCTACAGGATGCAGTGCGGCTTTATTCTGTGGGAACCATGTAAGTGTAACAGGGTCGAATATGTGAGTGCATATTTCACTGTTTGTTTTAATAATCACACAAAAAAATTACCTGCTAATTGTCTGTTATGTCTTATTTTGTAGTCCGCAGCCCCTTCTTCCTTTGTTTTCTTCTTCTTTGGTTATTATTACGTTGTCGTTTTGCCGCCTCCCCTCTGCCCTCCCTGTGGGATTCCCTTCCATCCTTTAATTATTGTATTATTTTGTGTATATGTATGTTCTTCAGAATTTTTAATAGTCTTTTGTTAGCTGTTGGTATATTGATTTGAAAAACTAAATTTATTGTTATTTTATTTTCCATGGAGCCTAGCTTTGCCGTGCACAGCAATTTAAGCTAGGCATCAAGCTAACATACTTTACGTACTATTATTTTATCGGTGTAGGATCTGGAGCGGACTGAGACATTGAAACAGAGTTTTGTCTATGTTTCCCCCTTAAAAAAAGAGACGAGTAAAAATCCCGGTGTCACAGCAACATTTGACCGCAAAACACAACGCAGAAATCCACCGGTTACATAAGTACCAGAATGTTACAGAAACCCGTCAAATAATTCTTGCATGATTAGCTCAGATGTTGGACAGTCGCGGAGGACTGATGTCCAAACCATCGAACGCTTCACTTCTTCTTCTGTGACGATACTGAACATCAGTGCGGTTGAACATACACAAGCAACACATTGCATTTTTTTTTTTGTGAAACGTTTTATTTCTTTACATTTATTTACAATCTTCATGAAAAAATAGTGCTTTTATTAAAAGTGCATCAGGTCCTAACTTACACAGGCATTTTGATCCATAACTTAATTCTTTTCATTGATGAAATTAAAGTAAATGATGTGTTGCTGAGGGAAGTCTTGGACCTGGAAAAAAAAAAAACATGAAAATAAACAGCCAGTTAGTGGACCTGAATAAACAGATGCACACAGACTGTCAAAGCACATTAGGGGAAAGGAGGAGAGCTAATCTAAAGTTTGACCTCACCTGCTCAGACCAGAGGGTAGCTAGCTGCGGTAGCAATGCCACACTGGTTGTCTTTGTTCCTGGACATCATGATGTATCCCTTGTCTCCCCAGCTCAGACCCCAGCTGCAGAAACACAGACATTAGAACCAAAGTAAACTCTGCAAATGTGTGTAAAGAAATGAAGAGATAGCTAAGGGAAACAAATGTGAGAGTTCATGTAAGTGGTAGTTTGGGTTTCACTTCATTATAGCGGCTATAAATAAGCTGCCTGTGGAAACAGAAACTTAGCTTTTTGTCTGCATTGTTCTGCAAAGGACTGTGAGGGGAACAAAGGAGCAAGATCTTTAATTTAGTTTTACCTGTTCTTAACCAGCCAGTAGTCCTTTCCGGTGTCAGTGCCGTAACCCACAGCCAGGACGCCGTGATCCAGCTCTGTGCTGCTGCAGTCGGGCTCATCGTACACTCCTGCAAACACAGATCGGTACAGTTACAAAAACAAGTCAAAGGATTTGCTCGTTTCTTCAATATGAGGACGTTCTCCTTCACCTGATTCATAGAGCTGGAAGGACATCTGGGAGGCATCAATGCCCACGGACACAGGCCCGATGGTGGCCACCGCTTCTTTCAGGGCACCTTCATCGCCTTCTTTCACGTCCACGTAGCCGGTGCATTCGGCTCCGATGTTGGCGGGGTTGTAACGGCACTGGCCATCCTGATCGAGAGAGATGATATTTCACAATTCAGCAAAATGTGCAAAAGATACAAGAGAACAAATCGTTTTTCCAAAAGTGCTAAAGATTTAGAAAATACATTTGGAGAGATTGACACAAGGCTGAAAGTGCACTTTTGAATCTTCTTCCAGTGATGTATACCTAACAGTGAGCTGCTTATATTTCATGTGGACTCTGCACTTTATTTTGATGAAAGCTGCTGTGAGCCTCAGTCAATGTTCAGTGCCTCTTGCATTTTGCATTTCCACCGTGTTAGCTATGTACTTTTGTCTTTTTACTGTTTGGTTCTGCTGTCCTTTTATTTTCTTGTCGCAAAGATAATTGCCAATAGTTGAGTTGAGTCTTTCAGGGTTTTTGGGGCCATTATATATTTTGTCCACAAGATGGCAGTATTATTCATCTCTTACACTGAGGCCTCTCATTCCTAGAACTGAATGAGTTCATTTGTGTCTCCAACTCTGCTTTTTTTTTTATCATTATCATTCCAAAAGACACATTTTCAACAGTGCAAATAAAAAGAAAATTCCTCTCACCTCGGCTTCATAAGGATAGGAATCCTCTGTGTCGATGCCTCCGTTGGCCTGGATGTACTTGAAGGCGTTGTCCATGAGGCCTCCGTCGCAGCCCATGTTGCCATAGTCGCCCGAGCAGTCGACCAGCTGCTGCTCGCTCAGAGACACCAGCTTTCCAGTCTTCCTGAAGGTCTGACCCTCCAGAGAGCCGGTCTAACACAGAAATTCATCCATTAGAATCCAGAACACAGAGAATTCAAGTCTCCTGCATCATAAAAAAAAGATAAGGTGTTATTGTTGTACATACTGTACTGAAGGCCCAGCAGGAGCCACACTGCTTCTGGTCCTTGATGTCAGTCACATATCCCTTGTCTCTCCAGTCGACGCTGTTGGGCAGGTCGGTGACCTGAGACAGGCGGAGGAAGGTGGAGCCACCGCGAGGCACGGAGGCGTTGAAAGCGTGCAAGCAGCCCTGGGAGATCAGGTGTTTGTACTCCTGGTTTTCCTATAGTGGAAAAGACAACAACTCAGACTGTCTTGTAAGCCGAGTTTTGTTTGTTGTTCGGATGAAAGGTAAAAGCTAAACGATGAAAGAAAAGGGCAAGATTTCTGTCTTTTTTTTGTGTGTTTACCATGTCAGCAAAGTAGGTCATGCCAAGGCGGTAGGACTTGATGCCCTGGTCGGCCATAATGTTGTGCACCAGCACCACTCTGCGATTGTTGAGCCAGATTTGCCTGCGGTTAGCCTCCTCTGAAGGAGAGTGGTAGGTCCTTCCTGAAAACCAGTGAAGAGAAATCATTTGAATGAAAATGATTCTTTTATTTAATTTAATTTACAGTGATAACACCATCCTGGATTTGCGCACAATCTAGTACATTTCTAAAAATGTCGGCTGATTAGGAATCCCTTTCTGATGATCGGTGCAGCTCACACTCCATTTTCAAGCCACACAGGAAGGAAACCGATCAAGATCTACTATACGAGAAGAGACCACAAATATGTTTCTTTGTTTCTTACCAAACTTGAGTTTCCAAGCGTGGAACTCGAGGTCCTCCAGGGAGATCCTGGCAGAGCTGGCCACAGCCAGAGCAGCAGCAACAACCAGCAGCAGCTTCATCCTGACTGACACACACTGGCAGGGAGAACAAACACACACAGATCCCTTTGTGACTCGCAGGAAACCACGCAGGTTGAACTGAAACTCTTTCACTTCAGTTTTGCGTCTCGAACGATGTCACATGTATGCATTGTATATGAATCGCTTTCATCTCTCTCGATTTCTGCCTCGTCTTATCTTTGCATGCGAGCTCCTGCAGTGTGTGTGGGTGCGTGTGCGTGTGCTTACCTTTTGTCGGTGTGGGTTGTGATGGTTGAGGTTTTTAGCACCTGCAGGTGATGTCGGCCTGTGTCAGAGACGCTCTCTTATATAGCTGAGTGCAGTTATGACCTACAGTGTGTCCAGTCAGGTGGATGTCAGCCGCTTGTTAAGTGAGAAGAAGAAAAAAAGGGAGTCAATGATTACAAAAAAGGAAGGAGGGTTATTCATTATGAGAAGTTCTCATGATGCCATTCTTTTTGGGAAACGTATGTCAGCGTCAAGCTCATGAATTACTCTTCTGAACCGCTGTGTTTTTTATGTTTAGGATATGAGTGACTAAGCAGTTTGGTGGTGAGGAATTATCCAGTGACCTCAGGATGTGTGGAAACCCCCCCCCACTATGAAGAATGTCCTGATTTCTGTCTCATACTGATGGTGATCCCTACTGATGGAGAAAAACAAAACAGACACTAAAAGATCCAGCAACAACAACTAATGCCTAATGTGCACAGCCACCCACCTTTTTCTTAAAAATTTGACCTCTGTCATGAAGCCGAACTGGAAAATGTGTAGGAAGCAAATGTTTTTCTGTTCTTATTTTCTCTGAAATGTAGGCGGCACTTTCGCTGACACAGAATCACACACAGTTTGATTAACATGAATGATGAGGGTTCTTTTTTTTAAAAGTTATGTAACCCTGGCTGTGCCTCTTTAAACAGCTCCTCCACATTAGACTTCCTGTTACATATTTTTTTTAAGATGAAACAAAAAATGTTCAAATACCGTAAAACCTCAAATAGAAGCCTGTCCCAATTTAATGCCCAATCTCTTTTACTTGCTCCATGTCTCGATAAGAGGCTCCTTTGCATTGAGTGTCGATTAGTTTGCTGATCCAAACTATAACAACAAGGGTGTCTCCCTCTCTCTCCCCCCACAGTGCAGCAGGTTGGTATGGGCGGGCTGTCTTACAAACTAAGATCAAACCATTGATTTGAAATTTTAAAAAAAATGTGTTGATATCCTCATTTTCAACACATTAAAATATTCTTTCTGTTGTGTGTATTTCAGGCTATGTGTGTGTAGCATGTTCAACAACAGAGTGTAAAATTGAATTTCCCCTTCTGGGATTGTTAATGTATGTCTTCTTCTATATTTATGTTTTTATAGTCTTTCTTATCTTTGCTTTGCACCTGTTCCGTTTTTTTAAACTAATTAAAGGCCCGTCTCATATTGACGCCTGTCGCTGATTTAAGGCAGGCTCATCTTATAGTATTGTAGCGGGGTATTAATTGAAGTAATATGGTACATTTGCTTGTCATCTTGGCTCAAACGGGTTGTCGTAAAAATTGAAAAAGGTGTTAAATAATCTACAAAAAAAACATTTTCACACACATTGTGATGAATCAAACCTTTTCTTTCGTTTCTTTTCATATCGACTGATTTATGATTCATGAGAATTTCCATCGGCTACGCGTTGGAGACTTCCTTTCCATGCACACATCCTGTTTTCAACTCGCCTGCAGAATGTACCCATCTGTCATTGTCAGGAACACGGGTATAAATGGTATTTACCAACCGAATAAAACAAAAGGAGACTGAATAACAAGGGGAACAGTCAGAACTGGTTCTGGGAATTTAATATTTGTCGTTTTAATGAGAAGGATGACAACCCAAATTATCATCTGTGTTCTGTTGTTGAAGCATCATTTTTGGCTGATTTGATGGTTGTCTGGCTGTTTTCTTGCTTTGTCATCCTGTTTGCCCATTCATCTGTTTGACTATTTGTCTGTCTGTCACAAGGCTTTCGTGCCATGGCAACACTTAAACCCATAAAGACGCGGGAGGAAAAGAAGTGAGAGCTCAGCTAAAAGTTTACAGATGTCATTAAACTCTTGTCACCTCGTGTCATGTTTTTGAATTTCTGCGCACAGTTTGACACAGTCGACTGTGTTTTGGTTCCTTCCTGTACACGCGGTGAAAATGATTTGCCTTCTTATAACACTGGGAAAAAAACTGGAAATCAAAAGAAGAACACATATTGACACTGTATGCATTAATGCTGTTCAGTCCAATTGTTCCCGATTCAGCTTTGGACCACTCCAAAGTGACAGGACATGAATCTGGAGAGACAAGCAGAGATTTATGATGATGAAAGATTTAAATTCATAGTTATTTTTCTTCAAATTTTCTCTAATCTTTGCTTTTGACTTGACATGTTTGGATACATTTACACCTTTGAGCCTCAAGTGGCTGCAGCTCGGTGGTAGAGTCGGTTCCTCTTTCAATGGGAAGGTTACAGGTTCCATCCCAGCTCCTGCAGTTGACATATTAAAGGCTTTATATGCGATTTTTTGATCCAGCAGGTGTCGCTCTTGAGCACCAGCATGAAACCAAAACAACTCGCGCTGCATTGTTGTGTTAGCATGCTAATGCTAGCGATCTTTATTCTGCTGGTATCTTCACACTGCATGTAAATTTACCTGAAATGAGTGTGATCTAGAAACACAGTTAAGCAGTGAGTACAGTATGTTATTCTTCTTTTCTCTAGTCCCTCAATTAAACAAATTTTATACGTGAGGGGAGGAGTCAGCCGGCCGTCCAGGCGATGTAAACAAAGTGAAGATAGGACTCTGAAAACTCTGAAAACATCACAGACAGTGGGACTCGGGTGTTACACCCATTGTAGACAGTCATGACTCACGGAGTTATTGTCAGAGGATATACTTGATTTTTATTACATTTAAGTGTGAAAAATCTCATATAAAGCCTTTAAAGCAGTGATACGCAACCTGAGGCTCTCGAGCCACATGTGGCTCACTTGGGACTAGTTGTGGCTCTTTCAGGTCCCTCTTGGAGAAAAAAAAGCCAAAGTAATTATTTAAAAAAAAGGGAAACTTTGTCAGCAGAAATTATCCTTTGCACGTCATGTCACTGTGTTTCCTAACACATATTTTAGGAAAGAAAGAGGTTTTCTGATTATGGCTCTTGCAGAAATAGTTTTTGGTCAATGTGGCTCTTAAGTCTAACCAGGCTGAGTACCACTGTATTAAAGTGTCATTAGGGCAAGACACTGAAGCCCTGATTGCTTCCCAGTGGCATTAACGCCAGTGTGTTTACAGTAACTAGGTCCATGTTGCCCTGTACCGTGCTAAAGCTCCAGGACTAACCAGGCCTAAGCACGGTTACCTCTTGGACATAACATCATAATACAACACATGCATGGCTTTAGGTGATCATGAAGCGTGCTTATAGACATTTGAAACCCAAGCAAGAGTCCACATGATGTAGCTTGTCTTTTGGGTCACATCATGGACATATTTTTTTTTGAAGAAAATCTTAAATTTTAAAAGTAATTCAAGGTACCAGTTAGACTGACTGTTGTGCAGTTTTAAGAAAAATATTTCCCCTCAAAAAAGTGGCTGTTGAGGTGTCAGTGGATTAGTGGTTATTTTGGGCACCACATGAACAGGAGCTGTGGTCATCAAGGAGGGCGTCCTGGGTTCAGGTCCAACCTGTGGCTCCTGTCCCACACCACCCATCATTCCCACAGGCTGTAAATATTAACGGACTAAGCCTGAGTGACGTCAGACACCTGTTCCTGCAGGGGGCTCCGGAGGCTCATCGGCAGCAGCCATCATGCTGGAAATCCCGTCTCAGTCTAACTTTCCGTCAACCTAACGAAATAGTGATTTAGGAGTCTTAAACCCGAGACAGGATTTAATGTGTAATCCTTCAGAGCTTTTTTTTGTGCAATTACTGTTGGTTTTTTATAAGTCAGTGAGCGAGCAGGTTGGTAGTAGTGAGGGAGTTTTTATAGGTGAAACTAAGAAGTCAAATGCACCTTTATATTATAGACATAAAGTTTGTGATGTACCTTGCAAACAATAAAACATTTACAACAACAGTCAAGTGACAAGCTGGGGTCATGAGATCAGTGTGTGTGTGTGTGTGTGTGTGTTCGTTCTTGTTTGGCATGCATTTTCTCTTTTCTCATGTTGACAAGTTCCACAAAGGAAAAAATAAACTAAGTCACCCCACACACACAAATCCCACACCTTCAAAATAGTGCAGCACATTTTTTGGATGCTTGCCAGTAAGTTTTTTTTTTTTTTTTTTTTTTTTGTCAACCTCAGCTTGCACATGACCGCCAAAACAGTTTGGCTTTAGATCTGGAGGTTTAGGGTTAGGGATGTCCAAGGTTACCCAATGTGTCTGAAATGAAGGCAAATAAAACAATTGTTTTTACAGTCTGGAAACAGTCTGAGTGTCGGGTTATAAACACATTACAAGTGAATATCTCAGAATTAAATGAAGATGGAAAGACAATAAAAGAAGTTGTCATTTCAGCTTTGATTCGATCATAAAATCCTCAAAGGCAAATATGACATTTTGATTATGTGCAGCTTGTAAATATACAATTCTTTTAGCAGACACTTTTATCCAAAGCACCGAACATCAGGGAGTAAGAACAACACAAGCAAGGATCTAGAGAGGAGGAAAGCTAAACAAACAGGTGCTGACAGGCCGTGCGCAGAGGCAGAGCACCTTTTTTCTTTTTTTTTTAAATATAAGAAACAAACATTTCTCAAACTGACTTTTTAATAATGGCGTGTTCCCCCTTACAATGTATTAAATGTTTTTTTTTAATTGCCATCTGCAGCCATGTCACATGAGCATCTAAGGTTTAGATTTACTGTAAATGATGACGCAATGTGTCAACACCACAGCTGACCAGATCAGCTGTTCACAGGAAGTGTTGGTTAACTCCCCAGACTGTTCAAACCCCTGATTTCCCCTAAGCAAACTCCTCTGTAGGTTACAGAGGGAAGTACCATATGGGAAATCTCATTTAAAGTGTTTTATTTTTTGGACTTCCCTGAGCTACTCTTGTCCCCAACTATCAGTCAGCCCCAAGCTGAGTGTGTTTTTTTATTGCAGTTTTGTACTCGCTTAATTATCTTAATACATTTTAGACTTTTGTAGACTGATTTTAGCAGTCTTGTATTATGTGTCCCCTGTTTTTCTTTTTGATTTAATGTCTGTTTTCTAATTATTTCTGTAATGACTCGAAGTCATTGTAAATGATCTTTCGAGTATAAATAAAGGTTGAATTGAATTGAATTAGCTGACAAGCACGTGTAAAGCTGTCTTCACAATTTTAATCCTCTTTTACTTCTTAATGTTGTCTTATCTCTTACTATTTCTTTTAAAAATGTTATCCTCAATTTCCTTCTGCTGCTTTCACAACTCTTGTTCCCTTTTGTTGTTTGTACCGTCTCTTTAAATATGCCTTTATCGCAAGTAACTGCTTAATCTCCTTTAACTGCTCTTATATTATTAATTTGTGTGTTCTAATTTAGTCATTTTTTATCTTACTAACTTTGTATATTAATCTATATTTTTTCATTATTACTATTTTTTTGTATCATACTTGTTTCTATTGCTCCTCTTTTATTACTGTTCTATTTCTACTTTCTTTTTACTTTTTAAGTTTCTTAAATCTTCTTTAAAAACCTGTGTTTTTAAAAGTGCTATATAAACAAAGTTATTATTCTTACATTAAAACCCTTTAAAATAAGATTTAGATGTTAACCAAGAAGAGCACAATATAAATAGATTATAACCTTTATATCTGTCATACAGATTTCCATACAGACACATCACTGATTCAGATCATTCCATATCTTGCTGTATACCTTTGCAGAGCAGAATCTCTCTTTTAGAGTCGTTGCTGCTGTCACTACTGGTCATTGTGGAGTTTTGGAAAAAAAATGGTGCTCTCTCAGTTGGCATTTGCATTACAAGAAACAAACCAGCAGATGGCAGCATTTCCATAAGCTTCACTTAAAGGTGTAAAGATGCTCCCAGAGATTGGTTCATATAACTGTCATGGTCACCACCATCATGACTTCATTTGTGTAAAAGTGAGTTTCTTCCCCAAAACTTATTTCAGTGTGATGGTTGTCAGGTTAGCATTAAAGCTGTAGGTTGTCAGGTTAGCATTAAAGCTGTAGGTTGTCAGGTTAGCATTAAAGCTGTGTAGAGTTTATTGAAATGTTAGTGTGTGAAGAAAACCCTCAGGTCCAGTGACAATACTCGTGTGAAACGGCCGTAAGACGCTTGGCACAGGAGAGTGAAAGGAACGTCATCCCCGGTGAACTCGTCTAATTTCATTACTCTACATGTTTCCTCAGCTTAGAGCCAATCACATAGTTGGCTGCTCTCTGCAAAGGGGGGTCACGCATAACAGCCGCTAAATTGTGACAGTGGATCAAACTGGCATACCTTAGCACATAATGTGATTATCGGATCAATAACACAGCAACATTTGGTGCATAGCTGGGATGGCTGTCCTCCTCTCTGGTTACACATTGCCGGCATTCACCAGTCATTCCCACTTTATAGGTGACAAAGTGTGAATGCAGGCAGGAATTCAAACGGAAAGCCTTTTGAATAAGACACGTCGCAAAGTGTAATCTTAAACACATCTGGCTCTGTGTGCTACTGCAACACAGCTGCTGTAAATATCTACACGCACAATACGACAGTGTGAATTAGAGGGTGATCTAAAAGTGTTTTATTAAGTTTCTGCTTATAATAGAAACTAACATGACTATTTATGAGTAAGTATTATTTGCTCTCTTGCTTAAAGGAAGAATGTGCAACATCTGACACATAAATTTGTAGGAAATCTGGTGGCACTGGTGGCACAGTGGTTAGTGCACGCGCCCCTCATGTGGAGGCTGTAGACCTCCAAGCAGGCAGCCCAGGTTCAAATCCAACCTGTGGCTCCTTTCCCGCATGTCATTCCCTTCTCACTCTCCATGATTTCCAACTCTATCCACTGTCCTGTCTCTCCTTTTAAGCCACAAAAAGCCCAAAAATAAATCTTTAAATATGTAGGAAATCGAGTTTATCCTCTGTAAATGTCTCTCTGAGTCATGACTGTCTGCAATGTTTACATGGAAGGCTCCGTCCCATTCATAGAGGCTAAAGCTGTTTTAGTCAAGGACTAGAGAAAAGAAGAATAACATACTCACTGCCTGTTTGAGTGTCATGTAAGTGCTTTTAGATCACAGTCATTCCGTGTAAAGTTACATACATTGGGAAGCTAAAAGCTAACTAAAGTGTGCTAACATTAGCATGCTAACACAACAATGCAGGACACAGGCAAATGCAGCTTGAGCCAATGGCAATTTTGTCCACTGCTTGTGCTTAAAGGCTTTCTATGTGATTTTTCACACTTAAATATAATATAAATCAAGTATATCCTCTGAAAATAACTCCGTGAGTCATGACTGTCTACAATGGGTGTAACACCCGAGTCCCACTGTCTGTGATGCTTTCAGAGTTTTCAGAGTCCTATCTTCAGTTTGTTTACATCGCCCGGACGGCCGGCTGACTCCTCCCCTCGAGTATAAAAGTTGTTTAATTGAGGGACTAGAGAAAAGAAGAATAACATACTGTACTCACTGCTTAACTGTGTTTCTAGATCACGCTCATTTCAGGTAAATTTACATGCAGTGTAAAGATACCAGCACAATAAAGATCGCTAGCATTAGCATGCTAACACAACAATGCAGCGCGAGTTGTTTTGGTTTCATGCTGGTGCTCAAGGGCGACATCTGCTGGATTAAAAAATCGCATATAAAGCCTTTAATGGGGCTTAATTATGGTGCATTCTATTTGATAACTTCTTCGTGCAACATGGGGCGGGAACAGGGCTGGAGGTGTGACACTGGAGGAGAGCGGAGGCTTCAGAATAGTGGCGGTGTGGCCAAACACAACTTTGTTTTGGTTTCATACTGGTGCTCAAGGGCGACATCTACTGGATCAAAAAGTCTTAACATTCTTCCTTTAATGTCTTTTAAATGAGACAAGATTGGATGTCATGTTAATGCAATAATCCAAGGGAGAGATTTAAGAGATGACATACATTACCATAAAAATATTTATTAACATCACAATCTTCTTGGGCACAAAAATGAAAAAAAAAAAAAAAAATGGCACACAGAAGAAAAAAAAATATTATAAAGTCCAATTCAAAACATCCGAGAACGACACAGAGAAATAAGGCAACAAAAATTGGAACACAGTGAAATAAAAGAAAAACAATCTTCGAGTCTGTTCAGAGCAAACAAATGTCTTTGACCTTTTTTTTTTCTCCTTTCTACTCCCTTCAAACACAACAGAAACTTCACCAGGATCACAAGGTTTTGGCTTCTTCTTCTCTCCCTAGATTACATGTTAATCTCAGAACACTGGCCTAACCAAACACCTTTTAGAAATGCACATACACACCAATAAATAGAACACTTTTATTTCAGAGAACAAAATGATATAATAACAACCAAAAATAAGGGCATCGTGTGGACAGTCACAGAGAGGGAAACCAGCAGAATCGTTGCTCCTGTTTAATCGCCTGCATGTTGCATTTTGTGGAAACGCAGATAAGTGGATGATGATCGAAAGCGACACAGGACATGAGACAGAGATAACCAGGGATATTGGAGGGAATCCCTGCTTGTCCCTCCATATTCCTCCTTCTATCTCTCCGTTTTGCTGCTAAAGTCTGTTGTGATCCTGTCTTTCTCGGTCCAAACAGGTCACCGTCGCTCTCCCCCCTCGCCAAGGCGGCACAGAGAGCGGAGGAGAGAGAGAGAACCAGCACAGATTTCTCTCCCTCTCTCCCTCTCTCCCTCTCTCTGCTTTATCTCCATGGTGCACACACGTCGACCTGGAGCGAGGCTGTGTACTGGCAGGGGGAGAACGTGAAACAGAGAGCAGAAAGGGGGGGTGGAGTGTGTGTTGTGTCAGGGGGGGGGATAAAGGGACACGCTGCTTCAATAGCGGAGCAGGTCCAGGGACTAATTGGATCTGGTAATGGCTGGTCAATGTGACTGAAGGGCTCGTTAGAACCAGTACAGCTCCTTGCCTTTCTTGTGCTGCTGGAGGCCTGAGAGACAAAAACAGAAAGACGAGGAAACAATGATGAGGACAATGGGAACACAGGTTGTCATGGAGCCTACTTTAGTCAAACATCCTGTTTTTTTTTTAGAGGTGAGAGAAAGAGAGCCGTGCGTGATGGCACATTGTGTGTATGTGTGTTTGAAGGGGCTTTGGATATTCAACATCACAAGAGTGTGCGCGTGTTACCTGGGGATTGTACCATGGAAAGGTTAAAAGTTTGCAGATGTGTTTATTAAGTTCCCTATAGTTTCATAACGGAGAAGGCCGGGGTTCAAATGTTTTGCCGATTGTTTAGCACAAAGGAGTTTGGATGATTTCAGAATCAGAATCAGAAATACTTTATTAATCCCAGAGGGAAATTCGATTGTTACAGTTGCTCCAAAATATACAACATAGCAGTGGAAATATAGTAATAAAAATATTAATCAAATAGAATAGGAACGTAAGTAAGATATCAATAATAGGTACAAGAAATATTTACACGAATAAGAGTCAGATGGACTGTTTGTTTCAATATTGCACCTTGTTATTATGGACATATTATTCATTATTATATCGTAGTTTTAATAAATAATGAGTTATGGTGGAGGTTACAGTTTTTCAGTTATTTATTTTATTTTTTTATTTTATATTATTTTATTTTATTTTATTTTATTTTATTTTATTTTATTTTATTTTATTTTATTTTATTTTATTTATTTTATTTATTTTCAGGCTGAAATAGTCCAGGGTCAGACGGAGTGTTTGTCACTCAAATGGAGGAGTTATATGTATTATTCTATTATTGTATTTTTTCTCCCTTTATTTAACTGATGTAAATATGTTTGATTTTTAACTTCTTGTTATTTTTAATAATTATATTCCTGTTTCCTGTTTTCTTGAGCTGTTGTAACGAAAAAATGTCCCCCATGGGGGATCAATAAAGTTTATCTTTATCTTTTATCTTTAAAGTTTGATTTTTTTATGTTATAAACTTCACACTTGCAACGAAGAGAATTTGTTTCTCAAATTGTTTGTAGGGAGGAGTCACCGGCACAACACCCAGAGTTCGGTAAAATTTGGTGCCAATCAGCTCGGTTGGGGCGGAAAACAGTTTAAAAAAGAATCAATATCTGCAATAAATAAGCAGACTTCTTTTCCTGTGAGAGACAGATTGTTACGACAAATAATCTGAACTAGATTTTTGTCTTATTCTTCATGTGAGTGTTTTTTAGTTTTTTTTTTTCAATTTTCATATCAGGTTTCTTGATGGTATGTTATACACTGTGAAAAAAAATGAACATTTCTCTTTTCCACACAGTGATTGCAGAAATGGTTCAGTGGGTATACCTGCATCCATGTTGAGAGCCAGCGTCTGGCTCACGTCTCCCGGCGGCAGCAGGCCGTGCCAGGAGGCGGTGGGCTCCAGCTTGCTAACTTCATAGTGGCTCTGCAGCGTGGGTAGGTGAGGGGGCCTCACCGCGGGCATGAGCAGGGGCCCGTAGTGGGGCTCCAGAGCCGACGGTGAGTACAGTTCGTGCAGGGGACGCGGAGGCCCGTAGGCTTGGGCCTGAGGGTAACCCCAGCTCTCCGCTGGGTGAGGGTGGGCGTGATGAGGGTGAGCGTGAGGATGTGCGTGCGGATGAGGGTGAGCGTGCGGATGCGGCAGACCCGGGTGCAGCCCTGACGCGTACGGGTCCATGGAATAGGAGGGTGCGCTGGTCTCGCAGTGGGAGCGGCTCTGAGGCGAGGAGTAGTTACTATCCCAGAAGGATGGAGGGAAGCTTCGTCGACTGCTGGGTGACGGAGTATCTAACGAGAGAAGGGGAAAGCAGGACACACTGTGATTAAATTTAGGACCAGGGCACAAACTCTTGCACTTCAAGTGTCTAGTGATGCACTTGATTTATAGAAACAAATGGAAAGGCTTGGCGTGGTAAAACTTTGATGTCACTCACATGACTGCTTTCACCCTCTGGCCCAGATATCTTCCCAATTGGATCATACTGTCACACAACAACAACCCTCACCCCCAACAAGACACAGAAATAAACACAGCCATGTTCTGGTGGACGGAGGGAAAGCGAGAGAAGGGCAGAAAGAGAGACGTCCCTATATCCATAGAGTTCTATATAAGGCAGACACTCTGACCTGGAGGGAGACCAAGGCCTGCAGAGCCTTAAATCTTCACTGTGGTGACATCTCTCACTCTCATGTCAGCCCAGTACTTCTGAAAGTCTCACAAACCTCTCCTACACACACACACACACACAAACACACACACACACACACACACACACACACACACACACACACACACACACACACACACACACACACACACACACACACACACAGTCATGCACCCTCTACTCCTCTCTTCTGTCTCCTGCACCCCCCCACCTGTTGTTTTCTCTGCTCCCCCCTCCCCCCCTCTCCTCGCCCTTGACAGAATGTCAGCGGGGCCATTATATGTTTTTAGCAGTATCCTTATATATTTAGATATTCCTCTGAAAAGAGACACCATGCGACAACCTGAGAGGTAGTGTTTCCCTGTGCACCCTATCACACACAGACCACAGCCACACCACGTATATAAATCTGACAGGCAGGCAGGCGGCCGACTGACTGACTGAGCAACAATTGCGGGGCGAGAGCTGGAAGGAGAGTCAGAGCTGCAGAGCCGCGGAGACGTTTGAAGGGGATACGCCGGCGAGGCTCTGCGCTTACGACGATGTATAAACATAGCATCTGTTGTGAGGCAGGAGGCTTGTGTTAGTGCCGAAATGAAGAAGTAACGACTGGACTGAGGAACTACCAGCGACAGCAGAGAGAGGGAGAGAGTGGAGGCTATACATGGATATCCAAGGGATGTCTTCAGATTGCTGCTAGAAAGAGACTTCTGTCTCTGTAATCGATTTTTAAATGACACGTTTGGATTTTTGCTGCAAAAAAAGAAGTTTGATCCTGACTATCAATAAATGAGTTGCAATGTGCCAAAGCATACCACACAAGATGCCAAAAACTTCAAGCCTGATAATCTGAAGCTGCCTTTGTTCATTTTTGGATTCCCAATTTTTCACAGCACAACCCTTTTAAAAGAAAAATCTAACATTACACAGGTTGTTTGTCCTCTTTCTTTTCTCCATATCTTTTTCTCAAACCAGAGTCAAAGAGGCTCCTTTCTGATACCTAACAGCCCCTGGCTGACCCCTCATGACCTCATGAACTCTTCACTCTGACCTCTCCAGGGACAACAGTGCCAACAAGCAGCTCTTCAATCACGTCACCTGATCACATCACCTGTCTCTGCTGTGTAGTCTGCAGAACTGTCAGCTCACCCTGTGTGGCCTCAAAAAAACAAGCTCGAGTCACCACACAGACAACTGTTGAACCTGAGTTCCCATAAATAAATGGTGATTGTGACACTGCAGGGGTCGGGGAGGATAATAGCGCCGACCTACAATCAGTTAAACTCTAATTTTTTTAGAATTAATTTTGGATAATTCCATCTTGTTACAGCCAGTTTAACTTGAACAAAATTCTGATTTTGAGGTATTGATTTTATAAAAAGGTCATTTCTATAGGTTTACCAATTATAAATGTTGGTTTTCTTTTTATTTGCACCCTCGAAACATGTTTGTATTTAGCATGATGTGTCTCCAATTAAAGGGCACCCTATTCATCACATACAGGGTCTTTCCACATCCAGGATTATACAAAGTGAATCTGTATTTTGTATGCCGCTTTAACGTATCCACAGTGTAGTATACCTGTGCCCGGTTGGTCTGACGCTCTCCGCTTGCCCTCTCCGTCCATGTAGGTGCTGAGAGCCCTGGAGAAGTGCTCGTCCACCACGCTGCTGATGTCTCCCTGGTAGTATGTGAAGAGGACACAGCGAGAGTTCAGGTACTCTGCCTCTGGGGCCTCCTGCTTCTCCTTAGGGCCTTCCTCTGGCCTCAAAGCTGCGGGCGTGTAGGAGGAAGAAGTAGTAGAAGAGTTGGACGAAGATGAGGAAGTGGAACCTCCTGTTCCTGGGCCCCCAGACATCCCTTCAGGACCCCTGGGAGTGTCCATAAAATCCCGGCAGTGAGGAGAAGTTCTGCTCAGACCTGTGGGAGCCTGAGAGGGGGAGGGGGGGGGGGGGGGGGCAGGGATAGGGTTATGACAGGTGCTGTAGAGGACAGTTCTGGAGCTGTCTTTGAGACATTTTGACATAATGTTTTTCTTTGTGTGTGGTCGGGCTGGTATGTGTGAGCAAGTGAGCTGCGTAAAGATGAGGTGTTTTTTTGTCGCGCGACTTCAGCGTCTATTAAGACACAACAAACATTTTCAAATACACACATTAGTAGAGACTATACAATTTTCTAAATGTTCACATGCAGCTAGTTATACTTTCTGAAGGTGTTTCCATACGGTGGTTTGCTTTTACGCACAAGCTTCATGAACTAGCCAAATAAACACCTTGCAGTTGAACCCCATCACCACTTACGCCATTAAAATTGCATAAACACATTTTGATATATCACGGTGACACTGAAAAAAATGTTCTCACTTCCTACCTGTAAGCTATTGATAAAAGCAGGAGCAGTCGGTGCGTACGGTGCGTAATGTCCATAGGCTGGGTACATAACATCCAAACAGCTCATGGTAAATGAGCGGTGTCTTCACTGTTCTCTGAAAACCGACCTTGCTGACAGAGAGAGTGACAACATTCCGGGTTGTTGTTTTTTTTTTTTTCTGATGAAGAGAAGCGTAGACTGATCGCTGATCAGTGTGAGAAAGCAACCTCCAGACTCGACATAGTCGCACCGAAGAAGAAGAAGAAGAGCGCACCGTTCTATTCCATGTGTGCGCCAAAGCAGCTGCAGCAGCAAAATGTGGTGAGGTTTATTGGAGTGAAGCATGAGTGTGTCCTGTCCTGTACATCTCTGTGTCAACCCCTCCCACCTTTACCAGCCCCCCCATGCCCCGCACATCACCACCACCAACACTCCCACTACGGACTGAGGATTGGACGCATGCATAGGGATTGTTTCCTTTAATGTAAAAAAAAAAAAAAAAAAAAAAAAAAAAACGTCTTAATGAAGAATATGACTGTTGTCAAAGGTATAAGAGTAAATCAGTTTAAAATAAGAGACTATACATTTTTATTCCAAAACAAAACAGGAAAAGGAATTGTCTAGCAAAACTGGAGACAACCTGCGACTAATCATGGCTCCACAACATCTTAATCCTGAATGTGATCCAGTAACAAAAATAGATCAGTATGAAGTCATGGAGCTTTATAGCCGCCCTCACAACAATGAACACATAATAAATGCTGCTTTTTATTTCTTTCCGGGTACTGCAGATCCTTGAAAACTTTATGCTCAGTCCAAGCTGAAAGTGTATCCACGGTCTTAAAACAGCCGCGGGTTGCCAAGTAAACCTTCAAGTCATCTGAAGTATTTAGTGTGTTCCCAGAATGACACATAGGTGTCAACTATAGGTTGCATACACTGGTCATACCAACACAGAGGAGAAAGGGACTCTGCACAAATCTATGACAAATTATCACCTTTCAGGAGTGCAAACAAAAAGATATTTTCACATGCACACAGAAAACGTCACAGGTGACAATCACAAACGCAGGTGAAGAAACAGAACCTGACGTGCACTCATGAAGAAAACCGCACCAAAAAAATGCATCTTGAAGTCTTCAAAGTGGAAAAGCAAAAAAGAAGTTGGACGCATTCTCAAGAAAGGTGCAGTTGATTTCTCTTGTTTTAAGGGCTTACAGGTGCCTAATGTTTAGGCATGCCAGTCTTTTTGACAGGCACTTGCCTGTTTGCCTGGGAGAATAGTGTGGAAAATTTGCAGAATTCCATGGACGAGTGTCAGATGAGGTGGAATGTCTCTGATGTATGCGAGTGGACGAGCTCCTCGGGAAGTTGCATCGTCCCTCTGCTTGCGTTCCCGAGATGGAGAACATGACCAACATGTCGCTCCGCATACATCACACATGGTATGAATAACTAGGAGCAGGTTATTGCCATGCTAATGAATCGAACATGCTCTTAAATAGCAGGGGGATGAGGACGACATGCAGCAGTGCAGCTCTCACTTTGAGCTTGCCTTGCATCAGTGTTTTGATGAATTGGTTCTACAGCATAGTGTTGCAATGTAATACAGTAAAATGCACTGTATTGTGTTGCATATAAACTCAGTGGGACATTAACAGAGAGTCACTATCTAATACTCAATAATCTGCCTGAATATACTCTGCAAAAAAAGAGCTTATTCTTACTATTATAGTGCAGCTAATCAGTCCATTTCCTCTGCTGCATGATTTGCAATATGGGTTATTTGATCTATATCCGTGCAGTGTAATGCCATGGAGTCATTGGGAAAGAGAGTGATGCAATGGTAGACAGCTCACTGTTACACCAGCGTGATCAACAGCTGCAGCTGACAGAAGGGTACGGAGGCCACTATTAGTATTAATGGCCATGACTAAATATCTCTCTGTGTCTCTCTTTCTGTCTCCCCCCTCCCTCTAGCAAGTCTTCCCTAGTGATACACTATTTTTTTTTTTTTTTAATCGTACAGTGTTCCCCCTCTGGAACAGCCACCAATGACTGTGTGTGTGTTTTACAGACACAGGTTGAAACACTTGACCTCAACCGACCAAACTGGGAAGAAAGCAACCAGCTTGCACGGTCTTAAACTTAGTTACAGTCTTCACATTTGAGTTCATCAATAACACAGAGCCGTGCATGCTCAAATCTTTGCACAGGAGGAACAGTATGTGCAGGAGTCTACAGTTGCCCGTGTGTGTATGTCCTGAGCAAAACCGTGTGTGTCTACATTTACGTGTATATGCTGAAAATAAACACAGGTTACATCACTCCTTGTGACCCTGCACCACAACAAGGCCCCGCCTCTACTTAAGAGAGGTCTGACCGGACCAAGTCTCTGATTGGCTGAGATGTTGCAGGGCCAGTTGAGGTAGTAATGGCAACCTGGTTTTATTTAGAGCGCTATTCTCATTGCGACACCGCCATTAATAGTTTATACTCGATGCTATGAAGGCCTGTGTTCACTAAAGAAATCAGGAAAAATGTGAGCTTTCATAACTAATTTAGAAAAAGTATGCTAACGTCAAAAACTAAAAAAATCATGTGTGTGAATAAATACATCAGGACAGTTTAAAGCTTCTGCTGGTGACCTGTAAAACAGAGCATGCAGAGATATGAACCTGAAACCATATAGGCCACCTCCTGAAACAACAAGGCCTTTATTAAGGTCCCATTCTGGCTCGGTCCCAAGGGGGTAGGACCTCAGGATTCCACTGTTGTTTATATGCCTCAGTGTGTATGTGTCTGTGTGTGTGTCTCTGTGTGTATATGTCAAAGACAGAGATGTACAGCTGCCCCGTTGTCCAGTTCCACACAAACTCATCTCAGCTGTTCAAAATCATCACTGAGTGTCATCAGAAACACACACACACACACACGCACACACACACGCACACACACACTCTACACAAAGGGCCACATATGGACAGGTTTGGCTCATTCATCCTTCTACACAAATGTTGGTAATAAATCCTCTGGGATAGAATGTGCAAGTGTGCAGCTATTTTCTCCCTAAAACAACTCGTGTATTGTCCACGCAGACCACCAGCACCGAGTGTTAGAGTCAGTTAAAGAAACCTAAAGAACTTTGAGGATCAGAGTTTTTAAGCATTCTTTAGAAGTCATGAACACTTTCTGTTTATCTACATACACTTTACAGAGTACTTTGATTAACAGGGTCTCTTGTCAGTTTCAGTTCAAGGCAGCAGAGCTTTAAGAACCACTTTGATGAAACATGAGACCAAATTGGAATCACAGAATACCAGTACATGTTTCTGCTGTTAAATTAGCAGATGTGCATTTAATTGTAAGGAAAAATCTGGGGTTATCTGTATTGAAATCATTTTGGTTTTGACTTAAATGCAACATTATAGTTCAGTTTTTGCTGCTCTTTTCCTTTTCTGGTCGTGCCTCAGTTGGTAGAGTCGGTCGTCTCTCAACTGGAAGGTCTGGGGTTTGATACACAGCTCCTGCAGACATATGTCGATGTGTCCTTGGGCAAGACACTTAACCTAGATTGCTCCCACTGCTGCGTCAGCATCAACGTGCATGTTTATGAATTCAAAGGTCAAAGGTTAGATGCATCTTTATTGTCCCCACAGGTAAATCTGTTTGCAGCCGGAAACATACAATATGTAAACAACACTGATAAATACTCCAACTAAGGATAGGTGCATGAATACATAAAACATGAATTGGATTAGTTAATACTTTGTGAATGCTTAGGTGTAACCTGTGGTGTAAAAGTGATTTGAGTAGTCAGAACACAAGAAAAGATCTTTTCAAGCTCAAGTCCATTTACCATTGATCATCTTAAAATAACTCCTAAATTATGATTTTAAAAAAAAACATCAATATCATCAAAGAAATCTTGTCAAATCAGAGGGCCTATATTGCCTAGCGGTTCGGTGTGTCCCATGTGTGAAGGCTGTAGTCCTCCAGGCAGGTGACCCTGGTTAGAGTCCAATCTGTGGCTCCTTTCTCTCCATTCCCCCTCTCTCTCTCTCTCTCTCTCTATCTCTCTCCCTGATTACCAACGTCTAACCAATGTCTCTCAAATAAAGGCATTGAAAGCCTGAAAAATAATCTTTGAAAAAATCTTGTCAAAGCACATTACCAGTCTTAGTATAGAGATGTTCAACAATGTCTGTATCACCTGCCCTTGATAATTATTTTGTAACCATGTGTTTGCATTTGACATTACTGCTTGATCAAGCAAGTTTTTGTTCCAGGAGACGTTCTTTTTATTATTATTATGGTTTGTAAGGAATTGGCTCAACTGTGAAAAAACTATGGATGTTACAACAAGAGACTCATGTTGTTATCTCAGTAAAATGTGCTTTATCTTGAGATAAGAAAACAACAGGTCATTCCACTTATTGCTTACAATGTGATCAGGAGGGGCTTCTTGCCAATTATAACCACTGTTTTAAGATTAAAATCACAGATCATGTTGAACCCATTACTGATCATCTGACTGTAAATCAATACTCGAGGCTGATATCAGGTGTGATCAAATGAACCAGAACATGTTCCATCCATCCATCCATTATCTTCACCGCTTTTCGCATTCGGGGTTGAGTGAGTGCTGGAGCCGCTCCCAGCTGTCATTGTCGAGAGGCAGGGTTACAACCTGGACTGGTCACCAGTCAATCACAGGGCTTACATACAGAGACAGACGACCAGCCACACTCACAGTCACACCTACGGGCAATTTAGAGTAACTGATTAACCTAACGAGCATGTCTTTGGACTGTGGGAGGAAGCCGGAGTACCCGGAGAGAACACATGCACAGGGAAAACATGCAGACTCCACACAAAGAGGTCCTGTCCAACTGGGATTTCAAACCAAGAACCTCCTCGCTGTGAGGCAGCAGTGCTAACCACAGTGCAGCCCCAGACATTATTTTTTTTCACTATATATCCATCCTTTAACTCAACAAATCCAGTGTTATCTGAAGATAGTTTAACTTAACAGGTAAAAACACTCAGTGTCCACTGTTCCTGAATGCTAACCATTTGAAACATGAATTAACAGCATCCTCTAAGAGGCTGACAAGTGCTACATACCTAACATCCTATCAGTGGGGGAATCCTGCCGCCACACTGCCACCGGGGTCACCAGAGTTATGCACACCCAATCACAAATTCACACGCTCGCACACAAACGCACAGAGAAGTGAGGGCAAAAGAAACATGTTTAAACGGACGAAAGATGCAGAAAAAGAAACACAAATCTGGGCATGTTGGTCTGCCACCTTCCTGCATCACATTCCTGCCTCAGTGTGCCAGAGGGGGGGCTGTAGCTGTGGCTACATGGACACTATGGAGGAGGGAAAGAGATACGGAGGTGCAGAATCACAAATTTGGCGTGTCACATGGTCAAACAGAGAAGATTTACGACTGATCGGGTTCCACATCGGCAACATGGTGTTGTGGCTTCAGAATGCTAGGTATGGGAGTGAGATCAGACTCCGGCTTTAGTTTGTACACCCTTTCTGGCAACTGCAGCCAGAGTGACTGACTGAAGATGGCAGTGTTATCGGGGGGGCTTGGCGTTGGAGCATGTGGTTGTCAAGTCTTTTAACATCGTACTGCAGGTTGCAAAGATTTCCATTCCACTGAACATGCAACCTTAATGTTGATGTTTTTTCCCCAAAAATGTGGAAAAAAAGATGCAGAAGAAGACATGCCAAAAAAAAGAGGCAGGTTTGTCATGAAAACAAAAAGACATGTAAAAACTTAACATTAAAAGAAAAACAATACAGGTATGCAGAAACCTGAACCTGCTAATTCAAAAAAAAAAAAAAACAAGCCCCTCTTTTCATTTTTATTTCTTCGTCTACAGTCAGGATCTTTGATTTACTCACCGGTGACATCATGGAGACCACAGCTATTTTTATTGGATGGTAAATGGCCAGCTCTGCTCCAATGCTATGCCACCTGTCCAATCCACAGCACTCAACAATCCTCTGGGAAGGGAAAAAAAAAAAAAAAACAAACACCCAAAAACGATTGAGAGTTGAAAGGCAGAATATGATACACGGCATGCCATGCTACTGTCCTGCGCATGTTTCACAGGTCAAATGTCTTGTCACTGCTACTGGTTTCATCCCCTGTTTGTCTGTGATATTCTTACACTGAGTACACGCCGCTCTGTCCTCAGCTGCTACTTCGACGCACAGCTACTCATAGAAATGCCTTTTTTGTGTTTCACTTAGAATACATTTTGCAACAAAAAATTAAAAAACAAATGTCCCCCCTGAGGAAGACGTTTGGTTCTCTCGACCCCCCATAGGGGTGACACGTGTGTAGCCTATGACTCCAAGGGTGATATTAGTCAATGTGTTTCTTTTGGTGCCATTTAGTCACATGCCATCTGACCAACCTTTGGCCATTAAAAAATAAGTAGTAGCTTGGAAGGCCGTGCATGATGTCGACTTTAAGTAGAAAAGTAACTAATGGTTCTGTAAATATGAACAACACAGACTACAGGTAGTATTTGCTCATCTGCAGCCGCCGCCATGCTGGAAATCTTGTTTCAGCCTAACCTTCAGTCAACCAAACCACAGGCTTAGAGCTGGAGCTGAGGCGGGTTTTAAGCCCACCTGTCAATCATGTGCGCTTCGCATCTAACTATGGATAACACGTATCGTTCATAAAACCAAAACGGATGTGTTATAAAAAAAAACTCATCCCCCGTACAGTGTGTGCCCATGATGACAATAACTAATCGGACCTATTTCGTTTTTTGTACCATGATGTAAACATGTTTATTTCTGCTGGAAAAAAAAAAAGGCTTTTGTGAATGTGGTGTGTATGTGACCTCTGGTGCTTTTGCAGCCAGCCTCTAGTGGACACTTGACGAACTGCAGGATTTGGTACTTCTTCTTTGGCTTCATTTTTCAACACCTGAGGATGCTGCTTGGGTTAAATTCACCTCCCACTTTGGGACATAGCAACAAAAATGAACAAGATCTTGTCTTGAGATAAAATCTGTTAGGAATTTGTGCTATAGAATAGAATAGAATAGAATTACTTTATTGATCCCAAACTGGGAAATTGTGGCGCTACAGCAGCAGGTTATCCAAACACACAATATTAGCAAATTTAAACACAATATAATATTAAATACAAAGTAAATACGCACTAAAAATATCAAAACTAAGAATGTGAATATATACAACCAGGATTTAACTAAGCATTACTAGTCTTCTATACAAATAAAGATTGATTGATTGAGTGTATGACCCAGAAATATGGTTAGATCCAGTCAAGTGCTTGTTCTGCTCCATTGTGACCCATAGCTCAGTCTGCAGGGATTTGGGTTGGGAATCAGAGGGTTGCTGATTCTAGTCCCTGTGCACTCCAAATTTGGAAAGTAGTCTGGTTGCTGGAGAGATGCCAGTTCACTTCCTGAGCACTGCTGAGGTGCACCTGAGCAAAGCACCATCCCTCAGGAGCGCTTGCTGTAGGCATCCCCCTCACTCTGACATCTCTCCATTTAATGCACGTCTAAGCTCCTGTTTGTGTGTGTGTTTTATTTCATCCTATGTGTGTGTAGCATGTGCAACAACAGAGTGTAAAATAACATTTCCCCTCACGGTATTAATACAGTATATCTTCTTCTTCTGGGTTTTTGTTTAACCCGGCAGTCTTCTGAGTGTGAGTCGTTTATAAAAAAAAGTATACATAGGTCAAATTTAAGTCATTCATAGATCACTGGATAAAATAACGTTTTATTTTTTAAAACATAAAAGCATTGTTTGCTTACAGAACCCTCTTATGAGTCTGATGTATTCTGTTTGTGAGGGTCTTTGAATGAGCAGGTATACGCTTGGTGAAAAGGCTGTTTATATAGAGAAGCATCTAATTAGTGTTGAAATGAGCTCAGGCAGACGCCAAAACAAAAGGGCACCTTACAAATAAGAAGGTTTTGTAAACCAATGGTTAAGCATCCTTGAATGGATCTGCTGATGAAATGTCTTTTATGTAAAATAAAAGTGAGTAGCGTAGCTTTTAGTGCAGATTCAATGGAAGACAAACAGAGGCCTACTGCTGAATGGATATGTGTGATTAATTGACACCCACACAGACGCTTTTGACCTCACAGCTTTACTTACATCACTAACTCATGACTGTGATGAGGAGTCCCCCTTGTGGCAGGGGAATGTATCAGCAAGTATGGTCTCATTTCAGAGAAGGGTCCTGAAAAAGAATGGAGGTCGTTATTCTTTGAAGTGACGCTAGTGGGTGATAGAGGGTTTAAAAAAGGAGCAAACGAAAGGCTGTTTAACACAACTGTTCTTTAAACGATGGTAAACGTCTCTGGATACAGATAAAAAAATACTCTGAGATACCTTTATATATTAGGCTTTGAAAAACAAAATGTTAACTATTCAATCAAAATGACCGAATCCCATTAAAAGAGAACTTAATATAGAAGATATAAAGCTTCTAATAATAGCCAGGCTTTTATATATTTGACCCTGCCTTCATTTGGGACGTATTCAATACAAGATGGGCCGTAAGGGGACATATTATGGAAAATCCAGTTCTACAGTGTTTTTGAACATATATTTGAGTAACTTGAGTGTCTACCCATCCAGTCCTTTGTCAATATTAATGCAATGGACAGGAATCCAGGCTTTCTAAGTAGCCAATAAGGAAGAAAGTTAATCATAATAACAGTGTAATTAATCAATCATAATAACAATGGCCAGAGAACTGTGTGGTTTTCTGCAAAAATCTCAAGATCTGGATGTAAATTATCTCAAGACGTGTTACAGTTATTTGACAAAGCATGATGTTTTATTTGATATGGGGCTTTTAATCTAAAAAAAATGTTTTCATGTTTAAAGATCACTGAGATGACTGTTACTGTCTTAAGGCTGATGCCTTAAACCAAACTTCAAACTTAAACCAATAACAACATTTATCTTAAAGTCATCTGCTGTTAATGGCCCTCCTGGCCACTGATAATAAATAAGAAATAGCATTTTCTCATTCTTAAGACTTTTTAAGACTCATTATTTCAGCCCCACATTTCCTCAGCTGCTCATTTACTTTGTACTACTGTTTTGTTTTTTTATCTTGTCCACAATCACAAAAACCTGACTAACGTTTTCATATTAAGTGCCTGTGTAGGAGCCATTTTATGTTTATTGTTGGCATGTCATATACTGTAATTATAGATTTATCTTGATATATTATTTTCAACACTAGAGACACTGAATGCACAGGGATGTGTGTGGATATTTAGAGGCATAGGTGACAGGAAGGGGAAGGTAGGGGGAGCACATTTCACAGTTCTCACCAGACAGGAATTCATGGTACAGGCCAGCACTCAGACAAGCAACAGGTATTCTACGTTTTCACTTGAAATTGTAATAATAATAATAAAAATAACTTTATTTATATAACACAGGTTTACAAAGTGCTTTGACAAACAGCAAAAACAAGAACAAACTAAACCAAACACAGAAGAACACAAACAACAGCAAGAACATAACAAATGCAAAATACTCAAAATAATTAAATACAAGAACCCATAGTACACGATACCCAACAGACATATATAACCGGACAATCACAAGAACCAACATAAGAACCATCATAAGAACCATCACAAGAACCATCATAAGAACCATCACAAGAACCAACATAAGAACCATCACAAGAACCATCACAAGAACCATCACAAGAACCATCATAAGAACCAACATAAGAACCATCATAAGAACCATCACAAGAACCAACATAAGAACCATCATAAGAACCATCACAAGAACCAACATAAGAACCATCACAAGAACCATCACAAGAACCAACATAAGAACCATCACAAGAACCATCACAAGAACCATCACAAGAACCATCATAAGAACCATCACAAGAACCATCACAAGAACCATCATAAGAACCAACATAAGAACCATCATAAGAACCATCACAAGAACCATCATAAGAACCAACATAAGAACCAACATAAGAACCATCACAAGAACCATCACAAGAACCATCACAAGAACCATCACAAGAACCATCATAAGAACCAACATAAGAACCATCACAAGAACCATCACAAGAACCATCACAAGAACCATCATAAGAACCAACATAAGAACCATCATAAGAACCATCACAAGAACCAACATAAGAACCATCACAAGAACCATCACAAGAACCATCATAAGAACCAACATAAGAACCATCATAAGAACCATCACAAGAACCAACATAAGAACCATCATAAGAACCATCACAAGAACCAACATAAGAACCATCATAAGAACCATCACAAGAACCAACATAAGAACCATCACAAGAACCATCACAAGAACCAACATAAGAACCCAGGCAAAACAAGAACCCAACAACACAAGTTGAGACCAAGAGGACCAAAGATTTAAAAACAAACTAAAAGAGCTAAAAGCAAATAAAAAGATAACAGCAATAAGAAGGTAAGAACAGTAAAAGAAATAAGTGGTTAAAGGATTAAAAAAATAAAAATAATAAACTATAATATTAATAAAAATAAAATATAAATATAAATGTAAAACATAAATAGACAAAGTAAGTAAGATACGAAATTACCTAGTTAAAACATAAGAGGAGTTAAGATAAGAACATAAATACGAGATAAGAGCATAAATAAAGAGCATAAATAAAAGGACAGTAAGAAGTAAAAGAAGATAAAAGTATGTATGTTTTGTTCTCATATCGGCATCAATTTACTTCAATAAACCTTCAACTCAACTATAATTACTGCTGGAAAATCATTGTTTGCATGTGCGTAAGACTTCATCCCTACCTGTGTATTAATGGCAATAAATAGGAATAATGGAAAAATTGGAAAATTGCCATTACACCCTGTGTGTCCTAGTCTAAGTCTTGTTATGATCGTTTACTCTTTCCTATTGTTTTAATTTTCTCCCGCTTTTTGTTAAACTTTATAAAGATGACGTCGTGTATATTATGTGTTGTCTACATTCATTAATTTGTAAGGCCTTTTTATATGAGGGACAAAAAAATTACTAAAGTATAAATAAATAAATAAATTGATAAATAAATAAATGTTAGGAGAAATGCATACAATAATGTATAAATAAATAATTAAATAAATAAATGCATCAATAAATATATAAATAAATATATAAATGCTGAAAATAATACATCAATAAATAAATAATAAATACACTTTGTTAATGAAAAAGGCTATTTATATATGTATTGTATTGTATGTATTTATTAATTTATTAGTGTTCCAATTTATTTCTACAGTTATATATATGTATCAATGCATACATTTCCACATTAATTGAGGTATTCATTTATTTCCGTATTTTTACATTTACACATCTATTTATTTCTGTGTCCAGGTCGTAAGAGGAAAAGTATTTATGTAAATTTGCTTCTGTCTGTTTTTCAAAATTTACCAATCCTACTTCAGTAATGCTAGGACGGCCCACTTAATTTACATATTTACTTTTCCTTGTATAACATGGACACAGAAATACATAAATAAATGTATGAATATATTTATTTATATATACATTTTTATATGAATTGTTGCATTTATATATATATTTATTTATTTATTTATTTATTTATTTATTTATTTATTTATTTATTTATTTATTTAATTATTTATACATTATTGTATGCATTTCTCCCAACATTTATTGATTTATTGATTTATTTATACCAGGGGTCTCCAACCTTTTTTCATCTGAGAGCTACTTTCAAAAAGTGAAAGTGGCCAAGGGCTAATTGCATCAAATCGCTTGCATTTATTTACATAGCTCAGCTGAATTAAGCTACTGTTTGTACATGTGTGAAATTGCAATAAGCCAATGCTTATCAACAATCTTAAATTCACATAAATGTCCAAGAAAACATTAGTACTTCTTACTTGTTTTTATGGGCCAAATATATGAATAGTAGGAAGAGGTGCATTTACCGTCGTCAGATTTTTATTTTTATTTTTAACACAGTCGGTCAACCTATAGGCGAGCTACTGAAAACCTACCAGTAGCTCCCGAGCTACATGTTGGAGACCCCTGATTTATACTTTAGTCATTTTTTGTCCCTCATATTTTTACATACTTCAGTAATTTTAGGACGGCCCACTTAATTTACATATTTACTTTTCCTTGTATATAATAATAATAGACTTTATTTGGCATGGACATCACAGATACATTGGACGAACCAGATGCATTGTTTAAGTGTTTTAGCAAGCATGCTAGTTCTCAACACCTGTCCACAGGAGGCTTTTGAAAATTAAACAATTAAGATTTATGCCAGTGGGCAGAGAGTTCCAAAGTTTTGCCCCCTTTGCAGAGAAAGCAGACTGGCCAAAGGATGTCTTGTACATTGGGACAAAACAATCACCGCTGATGGAGGCTCGTGTGACTGCCCTACGAGAGCTCTGACGCCTAATGGCTAATTCAGATAACAGTGGAGACACATGATTATTTACACATTTAAAAAACAGTCTAAGATTACTAAAATTCATAAAATTGTCAAAGGTGGAAAGGTTGTGTTTTTTTAAAATGCTGCAGTGATGCCATCTCATAGGTTTCTGGTCCATGACTTTTATTGTCTGCTTATATAAAGAAACAATAGGTTTTAATGTAGTTGGAGAAGTTTGGGACCATGATGTGAAAAAATCATTGCATGCATGTATAATTTGGCAGTTTGACATGAAATGTCCCTTCTAATAAAACGAAAACAATTTAGATTCAGTTTGACCTTCTTCACAATGTACTTAACCTGACTATCAAATTTTAAATTCTCATCCATGATGATGCCTAGATACTTAACTTCTTTTTACTACTTCAATTGCTTCATTCTTAATCTGTACCTCAAATACATCGTTTCCAGATCTATTACGTATGGAGAAGCACATGGCAACAGTTTTCTTAACATTAATAGTTAAATGAGACAACTCGAGCCATTTGGAAACATTACGTAATGCCTCTGTTAGGTGTTCACCTGCTAAGCTAGCTGTTTTAGTGGACACATGGATAACGGTATCATCTGCATACATCTGGCAGTTGGTGCCTGGACAGCAGTTTGGTAGGTCATTGATGTACATTGAGAATAACAGTGGACCAAGTACAGACCCTTGTGGTACTCCCATACTGTTGGCATGCAGATGAAACTTCACCCCATTGACCCTAACACATTGCTGTCTCCCCCCCAGGTAAAATTTAAACCACTGCAGAGCTTCTGATGACATTTGGAATTGCTTTAATTTATTCAGTAAAATAGTGCGATTGACAGTGTCAAAGGCCTTTTTCAGGTCCAAGAACACTGCCCCGACAACATTTCCTTTATCCAGTGGAGCTTTAATATTTTCAAGCAAATAGCAGTTTGCTGTTTCAGTGGAATATTTTTGTCTAAACCCAAACTGCTGTGGATGAAGCAATTGGTTAGACTCTAAATGTTCCATCAATTGCTCAGCTACAATTTTCTCCAGAATCTTTGAGACTACAGGGAGAATAGCAATAGGCCTGTAATTACTTGCTGATGTCCTTGTCTCCTGATTTAAAAACTGGGGTAATTATTGCAGTTTTCCAGCTATCTGGGATTTTTTTTGTTTGTATTGACAGGTTGACTAAGTAAGTAATTGGCTCCAACAAATAGCTCTGGTGTTTTTTGATTAATGCAGCATGAAGGTTATGAATATCCTTTGACGTGGAGTTACTCATGTTCGAAATCATCTTTTTAACTTTGTCATGTGATACAAAAGGAGTCTGTGCGATCATGGTCAGGTTCTTCGGGAGATGACTCTGTAGTTTTGAAATGACTCGCTAACTCTTGTACACTCTCAATAAAAAAGCTATGAAAAACATTTGCAATAGACTCGTTACTATGAATTAAATTATCACAGACTTTAAGACAGTTTATTTTGGGGTGCTTTTGCTTACTGGAGTTAGTTAGTTTGTTTATGTGTTGCCACAATTTAGAACTACTGCCACTGGCCTCTTCATGTGGCCGTATAACATGGACACAGAAATACATAAATAAATATATGAATATATTTATTTATGTATTTTTTTACATGAATTGTTACATTTATATATATATATTTATTGATGCATTTATTTAATTATTTATACATTATGGTATGCATTTCTCCCAACATTTATTTATTTATACTTTAGTCATTTTTTGTCCCTCATATTTTTACATGTGGTTCCATATTGCCGTGCATTGACCGAGCACTTGCTCCTCCGCGCCACTAGGGGGCGCTTGTCCGCTGCGAATAAATGCCTTCGTGGGTTGACCAGGGCCGCCCAGCCATGTTGAGGAGTCTGTCAAGCAAACTGCAGCCCGCCATTGTGTAGAAAGCAGGCACTGTAGAGAAGATAGGGGCGCTTGGCTAAAACTCTTTAACACCGAGACCTATTCCACCACTTTCTTTTTTTTTTTTTTTTTAAGGAGTTAATAAAGTTACACAGGCTTCCGGGGGGGAAAGACATGTCAGCCAGCAGCCTTCTTCAGCAGGTAAAGAAAGGTATTCACTGAACCTATTTTTTTTTTTTTTTTTTTTTTTTTTTTTTTCTTACGAGGGCCAAAAAAATTCTCAGCGTCGCGACGGCTAGCGAGGTTAGCTTAGCTCCGAGGCAGCGGCCGTGGCTCCGTAGTGCAGCAGTATAGGCCTGACCACCTGCTTTAAAAAAAAAGGAAACCCCCCCCGACTGCTCAAATATATCATCACCTTCATCTATTATTTTTTTCCCCTTCCTCTCTTCGCATAAATCAAACCTTCATGAATCACCTGGACCCAATCCAGAGACCGAAAGGCCAAGCTAATAAAGGTAAGCGGCTAATATTGTCTTCAGTGAATGCGGGTCTTTTTTTTTTTACATACTGGTGCGGCTTTGAAAATCAGGCCTTGTGTGTTTTTTGTGCTTCAAATACGTGACTTTGACTCGACGTGTAACTACCACACGTGTCACTACAGTGTTTCAACCTTTATCTTGTAGTCAATACTTTCGTTTTATCCCTGAAACTGCGCTTCACAGTTAGCATTAGCTCCCCCTTGTTGAGTTAGCATTGAATGGCAACATGATGCACATCAGCATCCCCCCTTTTTTTTTTTCCTGGTTGCACATGCATCAGCCTTTTTTCGTTGCACTGACTTCCTTTCTAATCGGGTCTAATGTGCACATGTTTGCAGTGCAGAGCCACAGGTGCCCCCCCCTCCATCACACCTGGCCCCTCTTTTTAAAGCAGAAAGTCCCGTCATGTTGAACGGAGTCTTGGCGCTTCGTTTTAACACGGAGACGCTGCGCACTGCACGCAGCTAGCCTCAGAGCTAACATGCTAACTGTGTGCTAAGTCAACCCACCGAGAATGACACGTCTTCCGACATGTGGGTCCGAATGGGCCGCGCACTTTCCCGTCATCGTGCTTTTCAGACTTTTGAATTAAGACAGCGTATATTTACTGTACATACGGGTACTTTGTCCGACCTTTCCCTGTGCAGGAAAGCGGTTCAAATAGGTCCTCAAACATTAGAAACACCAGTCACAACAGAGAGCACAACTAATGATGTAACACTGCTTTCTCCTGTATTAAATGTGCTATCAGCTCATCTCTTGGTAATGAATATTTTAACTAGGGGTTCTTTTTTATCTTGCATTTTGTTGTATTAAATGAGCACTTTTTAAATATTCCCTTTGGCTGATTCATCCAGTTATGAAAGCTGAAGTTGGGTAACCTGAAGCACATAGATCAGTTATAATGTGTGATTGTCTGATCATGCCCCATGCATGAGTGCTTTTCCTCGTGTACTCATAAATGGTTACAGGGAGTGGTTTTGTTATGTAACAGGTGTGATAAGGCTGATGTTAAATGGCCAGATAAAGTAATGTCACATGGACTTGGACTTCCTGTTTACACCAATGTTGTCTTCCTTTTTCTTTTTTTTTCCAGTGCAAAACGGAGCTGTGACCCAAAAGGATACTTTGAATGACGATGAGTTTGAGCCTTACCTGAACACTCAGGCCAGACAGGTATGTTTGTGTTGATGTCTTTTCAGTCACTTTTTTTTTCTTTACTTCTAGTAATCAAAAGACTGAAGCACTTTTATATTAGTTTAGGTTCATGGTTAGTCATAATCTTTGTAGAGCCACAAGATAAGGCGTCTGATTTCTTAATCTAAGTAGCATGTGTCCACAGTCGTCTGTAATATTAGCCCGGGTCAGTTCCTAAATGCTTGTGTGATCTAAATACTGATTTGGAAGTTTCACTCAGAGCATCATTCATACTTAAAGGCTATTTTGACATGATAAATAGTGGGAATATTTAGTGGAGGTAGGGGATTGTCTAGGATGTTTCACATGCAGCATATTATTAGTACTGAGTCAGTACATGACAAAGCCCATCAATTTCTTGGTTTGTTCAGTGAGTTTTGTAGACTGTGTCAAAAAAGTGGCCTTGATGTTTCTTTTTCTGAGTTCACAACGTTGCATTTGCATTACCTGGTAGTACAGCAGAACCGTACGGATGTGCGGCTGGAGTGCACACTTTGTCATCGAGTGGTCTTGGATTTTATTTGCCTCAAACTATGTTGTAAAAATGGTGTTCCCCTTGTGTGGTAGCAGGTTCTGCCTGTGGAGTGTACATTTCCCTCCACTGTGAGGAATACACCGTCCTTTGGTTAAAGATATTGTGATACTTTTTCTTGTCTTTACACATCAGACAGCAGGGGGTTAAAGGGGTATAAAAACAGCCTCATACTGTGTGGCAAATTCTTGCTGTATTATAATTAAAATACAAAGTTATGTTGCTAACTATACTCATCTTTTCATCTTTCTTGAGCTGCTGTAACGCAAAAATTTCCCCCCATGGGGGATCAATAAAGTTTATCTTTATCTTTAATCTTGGTGTAGCATTTTGGATCTACAAGAATCAGGTATACATACAGTATGTCAAACAGAAGGTTATGTGTAAACATTGTTAATGTTTTATAACAGAATGAATTTAAGTGTTTATTGAAAAAAAAGATTTTGTTGGTTTTGCTTCGTTTTGCTTTTCTCTAAAATTATTTGTTTCTATTCCTGTTTAGAGCAATGCCTATACGGCCATGTCGGACTCGTACATGCCCAGCTACTACAGCCCCTCCATAGGATTTTCCTACTCCCTAAACGAGGCAGCATGGTCCACAGGTGGGGACCCTCCTATGCCTTACCTGGCCTCCTATGGACAGCTAAGCAATGGAGAGCCCCACTACCTCCCGGACGCTATGTTTGGCCAGCCAGGCCCCCTGGGGAACAACCCTTTCCTCGGCCAGCATGGTTTCAACTTCTTCCCCAGTGGCATCGACTTCTCAGCATGGGGCAATAACAGCTCTCAGGGACAGTCGGGGACACCGCAGAGCTCTGGCTACAGCAGCAGCTATGCCTATGCTCCTAGCTCGCTTGGAGGTGCTATGATCGATGGACAGTCCCCGTTTCCACCTGCTGCCAATGAGCCCCTGAACAAGGCACCTGGTATGAACAGCCTTGACCAGGGCATGGCAGGGCTTAAGATCGGCAGCGCTGCTCCTGGTGGTAATGGGGACATGGCTCCTAAGGTGGTGGGCTCTGGATTATCTGGTGGGGGTCCCCTTGGCCCTGTATCATCTGTAGGACCTCCAATCATGCCTCCTGTCTCAATTGCCCCTGCCAAGCCCGCCTCCTGGGCCGATATTGCCAGCAAGCCAGCAAAGCCTCAACCCAAGCTGAAAACTAAGGGTGGCATGGCAGGTGCCAATTTGCCCCCTCCGCCCATTAAACACAATATGGACATCGGCACTTGGGACAACAAGGGCACCATGCCTAAAGCTGCCGCCCCTCAGCAGGTGCCCTCTATTCCGAGCAATGGGCAGCCGCCCAACCAGGCTTCCCCACAACCTGGAGCTACTGCAGCAGGGAACCCACAAATGCCCCTCAGCAATGGACAGATGGTGCCGCCTGTTTCCCAGATGGGGCAGCATCACCTTCCACCCAGTGGACAACCAGGTATGGGTCAAATGCCCCAGCCTCCTCTCTCCCAGGGTCCTACTCCACCAAGCCAACAGCAGCAACCCTCTCAACCTACTCGTTGGGTTCCTCCACGGAATCGGGCAAATGGATTTGGGGATGGCAGTGGGAATGGTACAGGCCAGTCTCCTCCCACCTCCTCTGGTGTGGGTGTGGTTCCTGGGGTCCCCTCTGAGCCACATCCAGTCTTAGAGAAATTGCGCATGGTCAACAATTATAACCCCAAGGACTTTGACTGGAACCCGAAGGCGGGCAGGGTGTTTATCATCAAGAGCTACTCCGAGGATGACATCCACCGCTCCATCAAGTACAACATCTGGTGCAGCACGGAGCATGGCAACAAGAGGCTGGACGCTGCTTACCGTTCATTGGGTGGCAAAGGGCCGCTTTATCTTCTGTTCAGTGTCAATGGGAGCGGGCACTTCTGTGGTGTAGCAGAAATGCGCTCACCCGTGGACTACAACACGTCTGCTGGCGTGTGGTCACAGGACAAGTGGAAGGGTCGTTTCGATGTGCGCTGGATCTTCGTTAAGGACGTTCCTAACAGTCAGCTTAGGCACATTCGGCTGGAGAACAACGAAAATAAGCCTGTGACCAACTCTCGGGACACACAAGAGGTACCGCTGGACAAAGCCAGGCAGGTGCTAAAGATCATCGCTGGATACAAACACACCACTTCCATCTTTGATGACTTTTCTCACTACGAGAAGCGTCAGGAGGAGGAAGAGTGTGTGAAAAAGGTAACAAAGTTACAGTTGAATAATGTAAATGATGAATGATCTTACCTGATGTTGAAAGGGTTCAGTCTATGATGCTTGTTTGGGTGTTTGTATGCATGTAAAGCTGTTTTTTTCATGCAAAGGGTTTTTGGAAAATGTGAAGGATTCACGGTTGAAATGACATCGTTTCCTGAATTTTTTTTGTAAACAAAACAGAATATTGGGATTTATTTCACTGTGATGTGCGGTTTTCCTGTCAATTGAAGAATGAACTTCAGAAATAATTTTGGTGCAGGATATTCACCCAATGTTTATTTTGTAAATGACAATATCAGATGATTCCTCAAGTACAAATCTGATAAGTGAAATAATTGGTTTCCATTTGAAACTTTTGTCAGGGGAGCATTAAATGTCATTTAATATTAGAAATCAAACTAACTTTTTTATATTCAGAATCAGGTTTTATTGCCAAGTACATTTACACATACAATGAATTTGACTTGGTGTATTGGTGCTAGACAATGAACTAAAGGAAATAAAGCAGAACTAGCAACAAATAATACAGTATAAGATATTACAATATATAAAATAGAATTTAAAAATGTAAAAAAAAATACAGTTAAATGTGGTGTTCAAGACATAATTTTTTTACCTTATTTTCCCTACAAGTCTTATACTGCTGCTACCAGTATGAAACGGAGGGTTTTTAATGGTTCTATCTGAAGTTTGTCACAGACATGCACTGTCATGACCTAAAGTGCAGCCACCTCCATAACCTGCTGCATGCAACTTAACACCTATTTGTTGTGGTATAGTAAGAGGCCGCTTTGCTGCACAAAGCATGCTGGGATACATGGTGACGGGTACCAGGCTGACGATGCCACTTTATAACAGCTTGTCTCCCTCATTGGGTCATAATCATGCATTTCAGGAAATGTTGGCATACTGTTGAGTAAATAAACCCTGTGGGATGGACGCTGGTTTGATTGGAAAGACTCCTCAATTAAAGAAACAAAGCGACCAGCGGATCTGGTCAGCTCCACTCTGGGCTAATTGGCAGCAGGTCTGTGTATCTGTACTTCACAACTGTCGATGTAACTTCAGACAGAGAGCTGGACAACCGTACCAGTAGCCAACAGTATAGACTCTCCACACGATGAAAATGATGCTTCTAGAAAGAGCTACACATCTGCACAGAAGTTCACTTTTGCAGAAAGACGGTTGAATCATTTTGTCCCTCTGGGAGACCCCCCCCCAAAAAAAAAAAAAAAAATACACTGCTTCTTATATTCTGGTGTGACTTATATTTCTGGTTTTAAGGTGAATGAAATCCATTCTTAGGACTTTTTATTGTGGCACTGACAGCATCAACATATGGAGACAAATAGAACAGTAAATATGCATTTTAGCTTCCAAATTGTGAGAATCCTTTTGAATTGTTTTCAGGACTTATTTATCATGAAAGGGTCACTGTTTGATACTTGGGATCAAGGGCCTATGTCGCTGTATTACACATAAAACCAGACAGGATTTCATGTGACAGAGGAACACATTCAGGGAAAATGATGCCAAGATATCACACCTGCTTGGCTTCTACAAAACAAACGTGTTTTCTCAATTGCTAATATTTGTCCACTCCCTCTCAGTTGTAGCTACATTTTTTTTAAATGCAGAAAGCTTTTTTTTTTTTTTGCCAAGAACTGTTTTAGTTGGATCTACTTTGACTTTGCGCCATCTTTGTATATTTTGGTTGTGCTTAGAAACGTCATGTAAAGCATGTTAAGTCTATAGAAAAGCAGCGCTTAGTGTGAACGGCTGGTTGCTTAAAGGAAACATGTGTCTTACACCCAAGATAGAAGGTCAGATCCCCAATCAGCACAATTGAGCTTATGTTGTGCATTTTTTTTTACGTTTTGTTCTTGCTACCTACATTTAAAATCAAGACATCCAGACGTCTGTCCATTCACAACCATTGAACAGTCAGTGATATTGTTAAAATTGAATTATTCTGCAGGTTTGAACTTGGTGCATTGGTGTATTTTCATGTCAAAAAGATCTGTGATCATTGAATTTTAGAGACTTGTGAAGGTACAACAATCTCATGGAGCCTGAGAATCTCAAGGTCCTTCTTCTGCAGTTTAAAAAAGAACTGAATAATGTATTTATTAGTTGTCTCCTTACAAACACAGACCTGAGAGCCACAAGTAACCTGTGACTGTGATGACATACTGGTGGATAAAAAGCACCATTTCCATTTGATATATGGGGCATCAAAAAGGCTTTATTTAGAGCATGCATTTTTAATTCTCCCACATTATTTTAGATGAGCGGTTACTTCATGTCTTATGTCAAATATAGAACTTGTAAGGTTTGTCATGCGAGATTCTGTTATCTAATTCTTGTATGTTAGTGGGCAATGATTTAGTCTAACTTATGTCTTTGATCATGAACTGATATTTAATGCAAAGTTGAACGACTTTTGAAAATCCTCAACTCTTCCTCATCGTTCTGGGTTTTTTTTTAATTATTATTTTTTTAAGGCAAACTTTTTGACCACATTTGTGACTTACCATAGATCTGATTTTAAATCTAGTCTCTTGTTTTGTATGAACTTTGTCCAAGTGTGCTCAGTTTTTGCTCTTCTGTGTGACAGGTGGAAGTCCAAGGCAGTGAGCCATATCCCAGCAACCCAAGCAACAGGAGTCATTACAGGCTTCAGGTAAATAGCCTCACCTGTCGCTGTAGCAGTTCTTTTTTTTTTTTATAGTCCTTTTGATACGTGATTGATTTAAGTTTTATTGTGGTTTTACATTCACATGTTGGAGATTGTGAGTGTTTATAAGTCCATCATCTAAGACTCTACACAGTCGTTTGTTTAGTTAAGGATTGAACCAGACGACATTACAGCTCCTAACTTGTCTTTTTTTTTTTTCACCTTTTTTTCCTTCTAGGAGCGCCAAGGACGAGTCAAGTAACAGTTGGTGCTTTGGTCAAAAGGACTGCAATGGCCCACCCCTAAAGCCCTATCCACCCCATCATTACATCATTACATCCAGATCTCTAAGAAATTCTAATAGGGGTGAAGAATTAACCAAGGACAAAAAAAAAAACTAAATGAAGACTTTCTTGATTTCTTTTGACTTTAAAGACTTACTTCGAACTTGTAGTAAAAAGAAAAGGAAACAATTATCCATAGGACTACGACTAAATGCATAGCATCCTTAGGTGAAATCTTTTTTGCCCCACCCCCCCCCCATTCCACTACATACCCTCTCCCCCCCCTTGTATGCTGCTTTTTCCTTTCTTTTTTTTTTTTTAAATGAAAGGATCATCCTCTGTTTTTACGGTCCAAGAGCAAGCCTGCTTTTTCTCACACAAAAAAAAACCACACAAAATCCAATAGAAATGTGTAGTGTTGGCTGAATATAGTGTCCCAAAGTCGAGAATGGGCAGTTTGTCTCATTTTCTTTGTACACCCCACCCCTTCCCCCTCTCTCACCACGCTTGTCTTTCTGAGGATTGCGCCACATCTTCACCCAGGACTCAGTGGAGTGTCCTCGACGGAGTTTTCATCTTCTGCAACGATCCCGACTCCCGAGTCTGTTCTGTACATGCTCGTCATGTTTTGTTTGAGAAGACTGCAGGTGTTCACAATGGCCCTCTTGTTTTTGTTTTTTTCTCTCTTCCATGTATTGGGCTGAGTTTTTGGTGAAGGCAGATCTTGGAGAGGGAGAGTAGTGAAGGAGGGCGGGGAGGGAAGAGTGTGAAAGGGAAAGAAATGTTAAGTTGATGAGCCGTGCTCTGTGTTTAATTTTACGGTCTAAAAAAAAGAAATTGGGGCCCTCTGTTAACAGTCTTCATTGGACTTTATTTACCCTCTGTTCCTTTCTCTTGGACAAGTTAAAATCATCATTGCTTTGGGCTGCTTTCTTGTGTTTTTGTTTTTTCCTCCTTTCCTCAGTTTTCTAAAGACAGTGATGCGAGTGGCCTTGCCCCCACTCTTTCTATTAATCAGTTCAAAAGTAATAAATGTGGTATATTCAGCAGATCTGGTGTGCATTCCCCTTGTTTGACTGTAATGAAATGTGTCACGCAGTGTTGTCTGTACACTCTTCTCATCCGGTTTGTTCCTTCCCCAGACAGGTTTATGGGAATGATTGTTCGTCTGCTTACCTTCAGACTCGACCCGTCCGCTCTCTTCTCCTGCGCCACTGTACCCTGCTTTTTTTAATTTTTATTTTTTTTAATGTCCTCTGCTTTTCACGTCTTCTTCGCTCTCATTACCCATCTCTTGACTGCTCAGCCAACTTTACGTACTATATCACAATCAGCTTCCACCACTTCCAGAATGTCAATGTTGGTGAGTTACAAACAAACAAACAAACAAACAAAAAAACACAAGGTCCTCTTTCAGAACTACTGGCTTTTATTTGTGGCATAATAAAGATGCTCCACAAACTTGTGTGTGGGTATTCCTCCTTTTCCTGCGAGTCACTCGGGTGGCCTTCAGTACCTTTTGTTCTTGCTTGTCCCCCTACAGAACATAAATACCTGTTTCCATCCTGCCCTTGTGATTGTTTTGAGAGTACACCACTGCACTGCAACCTCTGAAATGTGTCCATCATGTAAAAGAGTAAAACGATGTCATTACAGTTAATTATGAAAGCTTTTCACATGTACGTGTCTGTCCTATACCTGCGTGTGACCAGGAAACTATCTGCAATCCGCCATTTTCTCTCCTCGTCAGCGGGGGTTGTAGTGCACGCAGCGGCCACAAGAGGGAGACAAAACATTATATACTGCCATCCATTGTCTCTGCTGTGTGGAGGATGAGCTCTGCAGCCGGGCAGCTCATTATTTCCCCTCACTGCTCCAAGCAACAAGAAAGGCCTCATGTGCGTCCAGAAGCTGCAGTTCATGTAAGTTCTGTAGCTTGTTTCTCTATTTAAGGGCTGTTACATTAGTGGCAAGCAATTTAAGTATACTAAATAGTAATCAATCACCCAAATTCTCAAGATATGACGTGAAGTGTACGCGGCCTATGAATGTAGGAAGTTTGAGAACACAGCAGACAATAAGAAGCTGAGATATGAAATCAGAGCACAAAAAAAGAGGCATTCACCACATTTCTAAAAAAACACACACACAGGCTACATTGAAGCCACAATTTAAATCACTAACCCCCCTTTTTTAACAGGAACCTACACAGTGATGAGTGCTGTAAGCCACACAACATGGCTGTATTACAATTCAAAAACATCCGCAATATGTTTTGTTTTTATTTTTGAGGATTCGATGAAGTGGACACTAAACTTGCATGCAAAAAAAATAATAGTTTATAGGCCATACTGCATTGTGCATGCTGACTGAGGTGTGGGGCAATTAAGTGTTAAATGTGGAATGTGATTTTAGTTACGTTTATAATATTTGAAAAAAATCCTACAGTCCAATTGAACACTGTTAAGCTGCAGGCTTGTGACCTATAGCCTCAGGTAGATGGAGTAGGCCTGTGAGCTGTAAGAAGCCTAATCGACGGCATAAACGAGGAGGACATAAAAGTAGAACCTACGTCATAAGTTAAAGTCTATCTGTGATAAGATGAAGTGCAGACCTATAGCTGCAGACTTCAGCTGGCTTCAATCCAAATGTGAGGCTAGCATCACTCAGCTTTTTGGGATTAATGTGCAGATCTTGGTAAGAGAGGGAAAGTGTGTGTGTGTTTGGAAAAGGGGGGGTGGAGGGGGGGTCGACGGCACGTGTCGTGTCTGCGCTGAGGGTGCGTGGCAAACACGCTGCCTCGAGGGGATCTTCCCGTGACCCTTATCTGCGCGTCTCTGGGGGGGGGACGCCTTTTCAGCCACTCCTGGGGATGCAAATGAACATGGCCATAAAAAGAGAGGCGCAGAGACGATGGAGGAGAAGAAAGGGAAATGGGACCGTGGGGAGAAAGAGGAGGAGGAGGAGGAGGATGGAGGCGAAGAAGAGGAAGAGGAGGGGAGGAGGTCAGGACTTATGCTAGAAGATCAAGCTAAATGCAATGGAAGAGATGGAGGAACAAAATAAGTTGTCCTGGAAGGAGTGTGTGTGTGTGTGTGTGTGTGTGTGTGTGTGTGTGTGTGTGTGTGTGTGTGTGTGTGTGTGTGTGTGTGTGTGTGTGTGTGTGTGTGTGTGTGTGTGTGTGTGTGTGTGTGTGTGTGTGTACACCTGCACTGACTGTTTTGCCTGTCATTAAAATTAAAACAAAATCAAACAGGGTTAAAAGAAGAAACAAAAACTGCTGGTTATTTATCATAAAACTGACTCCTTTAATAGAACATTTACTTGTTTTAATTTTCCATCTCCATCCCTGCATTCATTATACAGTAAATCCTTTTTTTATTTTAATTATTGCATCTTTTTTTTTTTAAATTTAAAAAAATGTGTTCTGTATTGTTCAGTCAGAGAGCTGCACAATATGTGCGTGGTGTCGTCGGGTTCATATCGCACTGCAAGGTCATGCTTCTGCTTTATTTTCCCCCTTCATTATCATAAGGCATCCATCTCTTTCTTCCATTAGTGACGCTTCACCATGTCGCCAACCCGACCTCTATTTACATGACTAAATTAGATTTCTTTCTCTCTTTTTGGTGCCTGCCTCTCATATTCATATGAGGGCTGAAAAAAAAATGTAGTAAACTGCAGCAAAGTACAACAATAGCTTAGAAGAATAAAACACGCATCGTTACATAATATCTTGCTTATATCTCACAAATAACATTTTCCTCTTCATATTTATTCCTTAAAGCTTTTTTTAGGCCTCTGATTTCATCCCTGTCGCCAACACATCAGCATTATTTAGCGTCATATCTAAATGCGGTGTAAGTTAAATTGTGTTTTAATATAAACATACTCATTCTTTTTAGGATTTTTGTCATGATGATAGATGTTTTGAGCACTTCAATGAGGGGGTTCCACCTGCTCGCCATCACCAGGGGTCCCGTTCACTCATGACATATTAAGCATCACCCCCTCGTTCCTCATCGCGTCCCCAATTTCTATTGAGAGTTTTTCAAAAATGCATAATGTGCAGACATGGGGAAAGGGGGCCCCCCGCACGTAAACAGTCCATGACCTCTGTCTCGTGCATATGTGGCACACTTGCCCCCTGCACACTTTTGTATTGTGCGGTTGATGTCAGACGATAATGAAAATGTCATCCGCTGATGTATCAGAACACAGAGGAGGATATCGGCCTCATTTAGAGGCGTCATATATATTCTTAGAAAAAGGACATCTGTGTTTATTTTATCATCTCTCTAGCTTAAATGTAGCGCGCTAACTGGCCGCTGCTGTGATTGTTTTTTCTGTTGATTGTTGTCGTTCTAAGACTACGCTCAGATTTCAAGCAGCAGGATGTGGAATAGATCGAAATGAAACTCGAGAAAAATCCAGGATTTTTCTGTGTTTTCTTTTTTTTTTTTTTTTTTTTTTTTTGTTCTTTGATATTCCGCCTCCATCATCTGAGATGTAGGTCAACTCACATCTCTGTTGCCTACGGCGATTTTTAAAGCTCGAATCATTTGACGCAGCTCTGTGATTATAGGAGTTTGAGATGAAGCTCATTATTTAAATGACTCGATGTTGCTTTGGGCCCTTTTTTTTTACTTTGAAGAGAAGCACTAGATTGTACAAATAGAGATGTTGATCATGGAATCACTTCTTTATTGAGACTTTTTTTTTTTTTTGCAGAACATAATACACAAACAAAGCCATGACACCAAAAAAACTTATGAATAAAAAAAAAATTAAAAGATTTAATGTAGCAGATTTCAAAATAAAAGCTTAAAGCCATGATTATGGTGGGAATATATTAAAACCAGCGTGCATGAGAATGATGCAGGAGATTTTCTTTTATGATAAAGCAAGTAAAAAAGGAATATTCGGCTTCATCATTCTCACCCTTATTTTTTTTCCCCCATCTTCCTCTCAGATTCGGCGAGTGTATGCTCATGCGTAAACTCGCAGACCTTTGAAGTGGCCCTCTGTCACCACATGGCAAATCCCCCTGGTGTGATCCCTCTGTCCATTTGGCCACAGGAGCCACACTGGTAGGCTGCCTACGGCTCTGTCTGTTCTGTCATTATGGAAACCAGTATATTACTTCAACTGGTGCCCAGTAATTATGGCTGATCTCTCTCTCTGTGTCCTGTTATGATTGTTAAAATACCTTTAAACAGATCTGTTCACCTGTCTGAGGTTCTCGGCTGCTCTATAACCTCTTTACCTAAAGCTTCTTCTCCCGGCTTCTGTGTGACCATTACTGTCATCTCTTGTTAATCTCATGGGATTGTGGGGCGAGCGTCCATCTGTGTGCAGTCGTCAGAGCCGCTCTCCTGTCCTGTCAGCGGCTCTCTGTCGGTGTCTCAGGTGAAGGCGAAGACTGTGGCTTTTCTCTTGGCATTCACCGCGTGCCTTAATTGTATTGAAATTAAATCAAGGTCCACTGTGAACACAAAGAGCTCAAACCCAAACTTGGAGAAAAATGTTCCTCGCCTCATGTTCACATCCTGCTCTGCTCTTGTTACTTACCCTGCCATTAGCAACACTTTCCCCCCCTCCTTTGTGTTCATAATGTGAACATGTTTTCTAAACGCTGTCACTTTTCTGAATCTTCAAAGTACATCCAGTTTTTTTTTTTCTCTCAGACTTTTCTCATCCCTCTCTCTCCTCCTCACCTGTGATCTCTCCTCCCTGTGTGCTCAGAGGCGGCTATGCGGTCCTTTCACACGTCAAAGTACATCGCATGCTAATCCGACACATGCATGCATCCTCCTTTTTCGACATAAAAACATGATTTTTCTATACGGACAATACAGGGGGGGAGGGAAAAACAAAACATACATGATACGAGCCGATGACATTGTGAGTCCTTTGAATGGTCAGCCTGGAGTGTGTGACTGCATGCATGCGTTTGTGAAGGTTTTTTTTTTTTACAGCAACATCATATGAACAAAAAAGCAGAAATGTAAGCGCACAATAAGACACACTCTGTATACATACACTACAGCAGAATTAAAAAAAAAAAAAAAAAAAGCAGCAGAGAGAGAGACAGGAGAGCACAGAGGGTGAGATAGAGAGAGCGAGCGAGCGAACGAGCGAAGCTACCTTTGTTGCACCATAAAGAGAGCAGCAGCCCAGCTACCTGACTGCTACCATTCCTGCAGACCATCTTCCCCCCTTCAGAGCAAAACAAAGGATGACGACTAGATATTTAGGAGTACACACCGCGATGCGTAGCTATGCCTCATCCTTCAGCGTAGCGCTGCCTCTGCTGGTCCTGTTCAGGAGCCCGGTGCGGTTTTAATCAGACCAAGCATTTCTTCATTACAGTTGGTAAAGCTGTGTCGTTATCTCCCCTCTTTCCCTCCCTCGCTCCCTCCCTCCTACTCTCCATCTCTTCTCTCTCTCTCTCTCTCTCTCTCTCTCTCTCTCTCTCTCTCTCTCTCTCTCTCTCTGTGTGCACTCTGCGCATGTAACTATAGCCATGTACAGACTGGAACACAGCATCTAAATATCAACAGTGTTCTTCTTCTTCTGTTAAATCACAAACCAATAATTTAGCAAAGTGTAAATATGGATGTTTAGAAAGGAAAATACAAACGGAGGAATTTAGCTTCTTTGCAGGTACATAAGAGTCCCATCAAGAAAAACTGCAAGTGTTAAATTTTGAATCCCTTTTCTTTTAGAAACTCCTAATCACCACGCGCGGTTCTTTTCTATATTTGCCTATCGAGAAATTCTGCAGCACAAGAAAAATAAGTTATTTTTTCTCTCAGATCAAATATATCCTTTCTCTCTAAATACGATGCACAAAAAAAAAAAAAATAGCTGAGGTAGCTGCAGATAGTTTTCCTCCTTTTCCCGGGGTCCACCGGTCCTGATTTCTGTTATTGTTGTTGGCTGAAGTTGTAGCTGTGACGGTGCAGCTCCATCCTGTGAAGAAAGGTCCTTCTGGGGTTGGGAAGAGCAGGGGAAGAGCAGGCACACAAGGAGGGTTTGGTGGGATGTGCGGACAAGGGGGTGGGGGGTGGGGGGGGCTGAAGGGACGGGAGGCAGGCAGGCAGGTGTCACGCATGCAGTCAAGGAATATGTATAAAAAATTAAAAAAAAAGGAAAAACTAAATTCTACCCAGGCATCACCGTTAGAAAAAAAAATCCTTTGGATCTGCTCAAGACAAAACCAAAAAGGAAAGAGGAAAAAAAAAGCCCAAGATTGTAAAATATACATATATACGCCGGGTGGGTATATATGTATAAGGATCCAAGAGGGGAGAAGGAGGAAGAGGAAAGGAGATAAGGGATGGACGGACGAGGAGGAGGAACAGGCAACTGGCTCACACACAGACACACTGCGCCGAGGCGAAGGCACGGGCTTCAATTTATGCTTTCTGGTCGACACCACCCCCCACCTCACACACGCAAATACACACACACACACACACACACACACACACACACACACACACACACACAGAAAGCGTCCCGCCCCTATCTGCCCCATGTCCCTGTCCTGTCCCGTACTGGATGCGTGGCCCAGCTGATCAGTGCAGAGGGATTAGCCAACGGGGCCAGCTGGCAGGGATTACACAGGCAAAGTGGGGGGAGGTATGTGTGTGTGTGTGTGTGTGTGTGTGTGTGTGTGTGTGTGTGTGTGTTCGTAAAGGGGAGGGGGTGGGGTGGGAGGGGGGGGCGAGGGGTTAGGAGGATAGTCCTAATACTGGAGGGTGGGGGGGATGGGAGGCACTGTCTTGTCCTGCACACACACACACACACACACAAACAGATGTCTACATACACATTTCATGCACATATCACGCAGCAGCGCTTGAATGCAAAATAAAAATGCTTACAAATATTTCTACGAGCTGCATGCAGCGGGCGCAGACCGCCGCGGTAAGCAGCCGTTAATGCATGCGGTGCATCCTCCCGCCAGTGAGTCACAGCGACGCACACTGCTGATGAATGTATGTAAATGTGCAGCGGGGGGGGGGGGGGGGGGGGGGGGGGGGTGGATGGATGGATGGATGTAGGAGGAGGAGGAGGAGGGGGGGGAGAGACAGAGAGAGAGGGAGGGAACCCCTCGGGAGAGCAGGGCCAGGCTGACAATGCAAGGCTCTGACCCTTGACCCCTCTCCGCTCCATCATCCGCGGCCATCAGCTGATCCCGGGAAATGGACAGCCGCAGTAACACCCACCTCCCGTTTTTTTTTTTTTTTTTTTACCTCTTGCACACACACACACACACACACGCACACACAGCCACTCAGAGGGCCTGCCTCACCTCCTTTTTTTTTTTTTTTTACCCATCCTTTTCCATCACTCGCTCCCTCCAGCACTCCCATCGCTCTTTCCCCGTCTCATGCCTCACTTCACCACTTAGCTCATCCCGATATCTCCCGCTCCTAACCTTTCTCATTATTTTGAAATGTGTCGACTTCTACAACTGTCATTCATGTGCAGGGAGAGATGCATTCTGTATAAGTGTATTTTTTTTTCATGTGCTCGTATTTTGATTTTCTTTCCCCTGAGTTCAAATTTTTTACATTTTTTGCTTTCAGTCTTTTTTTAGTTTTTTACCCCCTCATGACCAATGTCACCGCACTTCCATATTACACCCTCAGCCCCTTCATGTGGGAGGATTCAGGAATTACATCAAACAATCCTTAATGGATCGTTATGGGCTTTCAAACTAGTGAAGTAATTGTTTCATTAAGATGACACTCAACACTCATTTTAGTTTCTACATTCAAGCAGTAGAAGTGATTTTTTTTTTTAGGAGTGACATCTTTTTTTGGAAGTATTTATTTCCTTTTTGCTACGTTAGTGTGATATGAGCCTCGTACTCCTAAAACCATGCGATGTCCATAGCCGCACGCTGTTTCTTGTATCTTTTTGACACACATTCACTGCACATCCCTTCGATCCCCGTTTTTTTTAGCACAGGCATAAAATATCAGTTTTAATATCTTGCAGAAGAACATGCATACGGGATCAAATATCCTAAAATTTGATGCACATTATTCTTCACTGAAAACACGGCTCTTGTCTCTCGTCTGTCTACAAAAGCTGTTAAAAATGTTCCGGGTTTAGAGGAGATAGTACAGAGGCAGGTTCACTTAGCATTAGATGCATCAACTGTGATTTTGTGAAAAGCTAAATGTCAAAGTTTCTGCGGACTGTCATCTGCAGTTTGAGCTACAGTCTGTAAGACAGAGCTGCAGCTTCAGTCCCCCTAAAAAAAAAAAAAACATGAACGCAAACTCCTGTAACACGCTAAAGAAACGCACGCACACACACACACACACACACACACACACACACACACACACACACACACTGTGGCAGACACAGAGTGATTTCTGTAAAATCAAAGAGACAATTTTTAAGGGCCTTGCAGGCAGAAAAAACAGCAGCAGTGTTTTATAGGAAATATATAGAATCAGACATGGCTGATGTGTGACAAATAGGACATTAGCGAGGACCTGTTTGTATGAAATGCGCAGTAACATTGCAGCAGAGCTTTTTTGGGGATGGAGCGACAGAGAGAGAGCGCTTGGCCTTTTATGTCTTGTGGATCAAAAGATGGAGTGTGAGGGTGAACATCGGTAAACGCCGATGAAATGGAAGAAACGGTGCAAAAAAAAAAAAAAGGTTCTTTTTCTTTTGTTTTCCAGGTTTACGCTTGTCCAAAAATTTGCGTCACATATTTGTTTTTCAATTTCTTCAGAGGAGAATGGGAACCTTATTATTTATGGGCATAAATTACACGCCGTAAATTTCACAGATTCTGTACTGTATGTGTTTATATGTTTTAGTCGTGGCATGTTTACCCTCGTGCATGTTGGCCCGAAGAGACGAGGGGAGATCTGCGACTACATTTTGATGTCCTTCTCCTCCCGTTCTCCATTTTTTTTTTTTTTTTTTTTTTTTTAAAAGCTCGAAAAACATGAGAGGATGAGCGCGGGGCGAACAGGCATGCAACCCCACAGTATACTCGCAGACAGCGGGGAAGATCACACAGAGGCAAGCAAAGATTTTTATTTAATTTATTTATTTTTTATCATGCAGAGCAACACAAGAGCAAGCAGTTTTACAAAGTGACAAGTGAGGAGAGACAGACAGGCAGGAAGGCAGAGAGACAGGCGGGAGGGGGGGCGGGGAGTGGGGGGGAAGCCACAGACAGGGCTCGTCCCTAGTTTGGTAATCCGATGGAGAGATTAGCAAGCAGGCAGCATTTGGGTCGGATTATCGAGTCATTAGAAAAGACTGGTGCTCCAGAGCCTCTCTTATGTGTTAATGTGGCTTTACAGATTCTCAGTGCAGTCTGTGCAGATTGTGGAGATTGTGTTGAGAGTTTTAACAGTAGATAGTCTTTCATTGTTGTAAATAGGGCCACATGAACCCAATGCCCCACGGACTGATCTCTGTGTGTGTGTGTGTGTGTGTGTGTGTGTGTGTGTGTGTGCTATTTAGATTCCATTCTAAACACACAAACTCAGCATCATGACATCTATTTTCTTTATTTAACATTTTTAATTATTTTTTAAAAATCCCAATTTTGACAACAGAGAAGTGGTAAATGCAGATATTTATATATATATATATATATATTTTTGAAGGCTAAAGTAACGCTGCCAACATGTTTATTACACAACTGAAGGTATTTGTTGGTGGAACTAGCTAAACTGAATCTCGTTTTTGTTTTTTGCATCACTTAAATCCACGTCTCTTCCACAGATTTTTAATCTCAAAATTTTGCATTTCACCTTTTTATCAGAATTTCTTTTGATTTTAACTTTCTTTTTTCCCCCCCCTTTCTAAGAAATGATCAGCTGATGGCCTGCAGAGTCATGTTGAACCGCGAGGCAAATAAAGAAAAGGTCTCAGAGCATAATGCATCAGCGCTGTGTTAGTTTAGCAGTATGGCTCTTTAAGCTGTAGCATTTAGCGCTGAGGGTCAGCGGAGAATACGGATGTTCATGGGAAATGTGGCCTTCATGCATTTGCAAATCACACAGCTGTGATGTTCAGTGATGACGGGATTCCAACAGGATCAGAAGAAAAGCCACAGAGCTTACGAGAGCGTAGGTGTCTGTGCAGGGGAATACGTGTATTTACAGTATTGCTACGTGGATTTTCAGTATTTACTCTGTGAATATCAGTGGCCGATCCACACAGTTCAACATGTCTGTGTGTGTGTGTGTGTGTGTGTGTGTGTGTGTGTCTGTGTGTGTGTCTGTGTGTAAAGTTGTGTCAGGGCTGGAGGGGTAGCTGGGCAGTTCATCGACAGCTGATCAATGCTGCTGACACACTCTGTGTCAGATGTGCTGATATGGTCCAGTGACCGCAATATCAGTTTCAATTTCTCTAGAGTGGGCAATGGAGCCTCAGATAAGTGTGTGTGTGTGTGTGTGTGTGTGTGTGTGTTTGTGTGTTAGAAAATACCCCACATTTTTTCACAATCGTGTCAGCAAAAATAATTTCTTTTCAATCTCACTCTGACCAAGCAGTTTTTGGATGAGCGCCTAACTTTTTCACCAGGTTGTCACATGCATGATCCTACACACACCCAAGCACACACTCACACACACACACACACACACACACACACACACACACAAACACCCAATCTGATCTTCGTTTCCTAAAAAAAACCCTTCCCTTTCGCTGCTGCCTCTGCATACACCATGCCCCAGTTCCCCACCCCCACCCCCTTTTTGTCAAATAAATTGCTACGTGACCTACTTCCCATTTTGCACCATTTCTGTCATGTTCAGATATTACCGTTTTGAACATGTGAGTGTTTTGCTGTGGGGCATACAGTTTCAAAGAAAAAACACGGTGTATATAACATGGGGGCATACTGTACTGTAAAGTGTATGCAAAGAAAAATGTTTTTAAAATTGGGGAAACATTAACATCAGTGTTGACGGTGTTTTTTTCCCCCTCCCCTGAAAATTCTATTTGTTTTTTTCGTCACAGTGCGTCTCTGTTTTTTTTAAAATTTAAAGTCCTTTGTTTGTTTTTTTTCAAATTGTCCTTGTATGATTTGTAATTAAAAAAACATGCTTCACATATTTTTTCTGATTAACACATACAATAATACTCGTAGCCCTCTTAATAACAGGACGTCTTTGTGATGGTCATAGACTGGGGAAATAAGGTAAATCAATTTTGCAGCCTAGTTAAGCAGAAAGCGCAGTCGTAATTTCCAGTAATAAGCATGGCTAATTCATTGGACCACATTGCATTTATAACCCAGTTAGGTCTGCACTAGTTGGCAACCAGTATTCTGTGAGGAGATGCTTTTATTTGAATTTTTAAAGAAGCTCTTCATGAGGATCCTATAGTGCAGCGCGCTGGATCCCTAAATGTCGAGGATGCAGCAGCAGCATTTGTTAGAAGTCTTATATATTTTGAGTTTTTCTTTCTTTATATTATGTATGTGTAGTGCAACTTTTTTTAGATTATTTGCAGATTTTATTCCTGTTCTTATTTTTACTTTTAGTCGAGCAGTGACATTGCAACAAAGCCCCACGTATGTAAATCTCAAACACACCCAGTGAGTCTTTAAATTTCATATATTTATTGTTTAACATTTTCATTAAATCCTAACAACAGTATGTTTATCTATTTTTGTTCTCTCTCTCTCTCTCTCTCTCTCTCTCTCTCTCTCTCTTTATATATATAAAAAGTGTGATTTCCTGTCTAGGCTCTCTTTCCAGAGATGGCACCGGAGACCACACTGACCCTGATTTATTGGGATCAGAATCCACATGACAGCAATTAATTTACCTCCATTAACTACATTGCTCGCTCTCTCTTTCTGGCTCTCTGTGGACATTTTGCACTCTTTGCACGACCACTTTGAACATTCTCCGTTTCGCCCCTCTTTCTTTCCACTTTTTCCCTCCTCAGCATGTTCTGTCGCTCTCTCCCCTTTAATCAGTCGCCCCTGCTCGACCAGTTACACCCAAATCAAGGTACTTTGATTCCATATTGCTTATCCTTTTTGTTTTTTATATATATACTTCAATCTTCCCTCTGTGCATGAAGGCCTGCTGCATATATGATAATGTCATCAGGTTCACATCACGTGTGTGGATTCACGAGGAACCTCTGCTCCGGCGATGAACAAACGCCCCTATAAATAATCATTATGTTTCACGCACTCAAGACTTTTTAATAAGCGAACAGACTATCTGTGTAATCGGAACAAATTAAACAGTGCTCATCAAACACGCTGAACGTGATTACACAAGGAATTTGACATTAACGTTACAAGCTCAGCATCTTGTGATCATTTGAACGAATCCTCCATGCCGTTTTCTCATTAAAGGGGTTCAACTCGTGCAGGTTCTCCAACTCGAGGGTCTCTCCCTCCTCTGCCCCTTACGATAAGACACTTAAGTGCATGGCCTACATCTCTGGCTGCCTCTCTACCTAACGCTTTCTGTCTGCCAAGTGCTTTTTGCTGGCTTTTCAACTCACAAAAAAAAGGAGACTTTGGCTTCAGGGTGAATTTGTCATTTATTTCTGGAGACAAAAAAATGAAAAAAGAGGCTTAAGCACTTTGTATCTCCTCTCCTTTTTTTTTGTCTTCATTCTCTATACGCATCTTTGCTCCCTGCGCCATTGTGGAGTCTCTTCATCCAACTCGGGGCCTCCGTGCCTCCGCTGTGTCCTCAGGGGTGAGACGAGCAAGAGATCTCGGCTGGTTTAATGCACCGGGGGGGGGGGGGGGGGGTTGAGGTTGAGGTTGGGGTTGGAGGATGAATTGTGCAGACTCTTATTTGAATCTGTATGAATTCACAAAGCACTCTCAAACAATCCTGGTCATGCACAAAAGGTGCTCACAGACGCCATTACATGCACACCATGCTGCATGCACGCTAAGCTAAGTATAGCCATGTATTACTGCACGCTAATATGCACTCACATACATACAAGCAGGCAGAGTGTTCATGCCTGTCTGATTGTACATTTATTCAAAAGAGAAAAGACAATGCAGAAATCCTTTGCTCACATCTCCTCACCGACATAGCTTGGGGACAGGTTCTTGCGGTATCTGTGTTGGGATTGGCTGAGGATGTGATGCGGGGAGGAAAAGTTGCAGTTGGCAGCAGACAGAAAGACACAGCAAGGGGAGCGGGGGTTCACAATAAAGGATTTTAAACCAAAGCCTCTTTGGTAAAGAGGAGGAAGGGAGGGAGGGAGGGAAGAATAGGGCTGTGGGGGTGGTGGATAGATACAGGATGACACAAGGTCCAGATTAACCCTAATCTCAGGCCTGGTGGTTTAGGTGAGGCTGCGAGACTGGTGGAAGCTATCCCATGCCAGGTGGTCATGAGGAGGTTAAAACTGGGAGAGGGGTGGGGTAGTGGGGGGGGGGGCTGGGAGGATGAGGACAGGACAGGGTGTTGCTGGGGAAGACAGAGAGAGAGAGGAAGAGACAGCAGTGGAATGAAGTATTTCAATTTATGGGTTTAGCAGATAGAAATGAAACCGAGAAAAAATCCAAAATGGCTGACCAAAAAAACAGAGACGATGTTAGGGGTGGGAGAAGGGGGGGGTTGCAGCAGGCACAGTGACAGTGGCTGCAGGATGATTGGGTGGTTGGTGCATGGTGACAGTGCCACATGCCCTGATGCATGGGATTAGAGGGACACGCAGTAATCTGCTGTTTAGGCTGTATGTAGGGCAAGAGTGGCTTAGCCCAGCCTCTCTTAGCACGGGCGGAGCCGCAGAGCGAAGAGAGGACAGGAAGTGGACTGCGGTTATATAGCTGCACTCATCTCACTCATATCGCCTCTGGTTTCTCAGATTCATCCAAATCTGTCCTCCTCTTGGGTTTGCCTTGAATGTCGTTGGAAATGTAAAGAGATATTCTTCCTGAGATGTTTCAAAATGCAAAACACGTGCAGAGGAGAAATGATACGGGAGGACAAGAACAAAAAACTGGAGACAATCATTTTGCAATATATAAAATTACAGCAGCAGGGAGGAGGAGAAATGAGTAGTGTATGTAGATGAAATTTCTATAATTAAAAAGTAATATTCCTGTCATAAGAAGAGATTATTATAAATAAATCGGGTTCATAAATACGTAGCCTAGTGAGCTACGTGTCCACCAAGCGGTCAGGTTTAGTTCAGTACGGTTTGGTACGGTAGACCCTGATCTTGCTTGCGTTTCCACAGCCAACCGTACCCTAACACATCACTAAATCACAGCGGCGGGACATAGTGTAGACAGCCAGTAAATCCAACAAAGAAGAAGAATGTGACACAGTAAACGAAAAACAATTATTCCTCGGAAGGTCTGCATCTCCGAGGTTGTCCTGCAAAAAGAAACAGCCTTCAAATGACTCTCTCCAAATCCACAGGATATTTAAACATGGTGCGTTTTGTTTGTCCTTTATTACCACTGTCGCACGGGAAGTGAAGATTCTTTCGACCAATCAACACACTGCATTGTGTCTAGCTCCAACCTTAAGGGTTGGATCGGTACGCTTGGCCAACCCAACAGAAGAATACCAAAAAGTAGGACGGTACGGGTTTTTTTTTTTTGGTACCATTTCCGACTTTTACAGTGGAAACCGAACTGAACTGAACGGAGTTGCTTGATGGAAATGGGTCTTGTGTTTAGTGCACGCACCCCCATGACCGGAGACTGCAGTCCTCTAATTGTCGGCAAGGGTTCAAATCTGACCTATGACTCCTTTCCCTCATGTCATCCCCTTCTCTCTCTCTGTCCTATCTCTTAATACAGGCATATAAAAAAATCCCAAATATAAACCTTTAAAAAAATCAAAAGACATATAAACCTTTTGTCAGTAGTTTAAAGCAACCAAAAGAAGAATTTTTCCTTGATTCCGGGACAGGACAGATACTGATTTTACTAGAGCAAAGATGAATGGATGGGTTGATAGATAGAGTTCATCAGAAACTGGTTCTGGACAGTTGTTGCTACTGGTCACCTGGGCTCTATGTGTCGGACATCTTTCACGATTGCTCAGGAAAAAGTCTGCAGACTGCAAGACAATGAAGAATTAGTGAATTGTTCATCACAGGTTCATTGCTATTGATCTTGTACTTCATGTCCATTAAGGTCATGAAATAAGAGATAGAGGGAGAGTGAGGTCCGCTTAGTCCAACGTACTATGACCTCAGCAGAAAGATGTCCGTGTAGGCTCTCAGGTCGAAGCTTGATCCAACAGGCAACTTCAAGATCTTCAACCAACTCCAGTTACCTTTAGGATCAAGCTTCCAATTTCCCAGCAGAAAGAAAGTATCTTGGAAAAATGCACCCAAAGAAGTCTTGTCTTCCATTTTTTTTTCTTCTTCCCAGTGAGCCAAATGATTCATGTCAAGTGAAGTCAAGCGCGGGCCGGCGTATGAATCAAAATTTGTCAAGTTGGATTTTCCCACTCACATCCATGAAACGATAGTTGTGAATATGAATCCAGGGAGAGCGCCACGCTGCTTTTAACCGATGGTAGCTTCAGCCAAAGCAATCAAAGCCTTTGTTTTTTCACACCATCCCACAATCCCACCTGCTTCGGCGAGACGATGGAGGGCCCTTTGAAAAACAACGAGGCGGCATGATTTATTATTCTAATTAGGCGAAGTGAGACTTTAGCAAAGCCACAATTACACTAAATGGCCAAAACAGTTTTCTGGTTGGCTGACTCCTGTTCTGTTCAGATGTTAATCAGAGGTAGCAATTGAGCCAAGGTGCAAACTGCTTGTGAGTCACACATACTGCCTGGTTATATCACCCACAAACACACACAAACAAACAATCAAACAAACACTACAGTCCTGTATTGAATTACAAATAAGCATTTTGACTTGTTAAATAAAACTACAGTAAACACACAGCTTGAATTCCAGCTACCTCTCAGTCTAACAAGAGGGCTTAATCGTGCAAAGATACTCAGGAGAAAAAAAAAAAAAAAACTACTGCGGTGTTTAATTCCAGGTCATTTCATAATCTCTTTGATACTCACACACATCTGCACATCTATTCGCTCTCACTCACTCACTCACAATCAAACATCTGCAAGCTGGCATAGTCACTAAACCTCCGCTACAATACACACACACACAAAATCACCCCAACATGTGCACAATGGGCCCATCAGAGGAACATGCACACAAATGCATCCAGGCGGAAACACTTATTCATGCCAGCGTGCACACGCATACACACTTTTCTCAAACTGGCTGCTGCAGTCATGTAAAGGAACTGTTTATATTCTCTGCTGATTAAAAGTCATTCTTTTCTCCACCACAGCACAGACACTCAACGTATTGATCATTTCTACAAGGAATGCACACGCAAAATCACAAATGCAGACACAGATAACTCTTAACACATGCATCATGGGCGCTCTGTATTTACTGTATGAGGCTCCCACCAGTGTGTTTGCTTTTTCATCACCTTTTTTGTCCCTCCTCCCCCCCTCTTCCTCCTACATCCCCATACACACACCAACAAAACACCCCAATCATCCTGCATCAACAGGCATGTGAACCCACTGTTCAGTTCATCTCTCTCTCTCTCTCTCTTGCCTGCTCTATTTTCATCTGCGTGCTTCCACTCTCCTAGCTTTCGGGTAATTACCTGGCATTTGCATTGCAAAGTCCCATGTGCCGCCCTCAGCTCCTCCGCAGGTGATTGAGCTTCATTTCCCCGGCAGATAAGAGAGAGGAAAAGAGGAAGAGAGATGGAGAGAGAGAGAGAGAGAGAGAGGAAGAGGAGGATTGCAGCAAGGGTGTGATGCTATTCTGGCTTGGCAGGATGTAGGAACAATGCCCTGGATTCTTTGTAACCGGTAAATTGGCTGGTTCAGAGCAAGCACAAAAGTTACCAAACGTAAATACTCGTCCTCGTTACTTAGCTGTTTGGTCTGCATGGCTGCAACGGAAAAAATGTGATAAAAGCAGAAAAAAAATCACTTCAGAAAGTGACCAGCTAGTGCAGGCCTGAGTATGAGATAAAATAAAAGAGGAATACATTTGAACAGAAAGTGCAGACATGTTGTCTGTATCCTGGACGCCTAGGCCAACATGATGACCCTGCATGGTAACCATTTATTTTATGAACTGTTCTGCATAAGAACGATCTGTTATCCACGGTTTCTTCTTTTTAAAATGACTTGTTATGGCCAACCCAAACCCCTAAACTCTCTATATATTCAGTTTAAAGCACCATTAAACATGAAAATGCAAATTGGTGAAGGTGTAATAAAATTAGAGGACATTAAAATAACTGTTGCTAAGAAAGTTTTTGTTCAATCAGTTGATTATGTCAGCTCAGCTCTACCTTTGCTGTTTTAAGCTTTTTGGTCCATTGACTATCCATCTTTATCAGAATGACAATCATGTGTAGCTTTCAATGACTGGAGCACTTCCAAAATCAAAATTCAGTCAGTGTTTTCTCAGTTGTCCAGATGATTGACGTGACACCTGCATGAAGATATTTGTACGGCAATACGCAACTCTCTGTAAGTCTTCACAACAGCACAGATGAAGGCAAGTGTTGATGCTGATGAACTTAATGTTTTATGTACAACAGAAGCTCGAGGGTTGAGATTTACATTTACGGATGTAGTTTAATTTAATGGCTTTTGTAGTTAAGAATATTGATCCCAGTAAGAGCTATAGGATAGTCTTCAGCATAGGTCTGATGTTTTAAAAATAAGTTAGTGAGCACCTTCTCTCCCTCCCTCTCTATCGCTTCTTTCACTTCTTGTATCCCTTCTTAGGTATTTCATATAGTTTTGCTGGTCGTAGTCTTATGTGTGTATATTGATGTCCTAGTATTTTGCTGTCTTTATTTGTTTTATTTATTTTTTACTGTATTTTGGAGTCATTGTCCTGACCTTGTCTGTTTTTTGTGCCTCATTTGCTATGTATATATCACCAGTTTTGTCACTCTATTGCACCTAATAAAAATAAAAAATAAAAAAAATAAAAATAAGATTAAATAAAGTAAAATTAAATAAAATTAAATAAAATTAAATAAAATTAAATTAAATAAAATTAAATAATCATTTAAAAAAATAATAGTTAGTGACTAGTAAGTTTATAAAAAGTACTGAACACTTCAACCCCTTTAAATGAGATAATCCTAAAAATCATCTTATGGTGAGTATTGTATGAGACACTGGGACATGATGGGGTTCTCTAACAGATGCTTATTAATTCGTATAATGCAGGGCTTGAGTCATGTCGTAAGCTATGAACAGTGGACCCTTGATGCTGTTACTCATCAGGATTAACCCAGAACACGCCCGAAAAATTAACCACAAAAGGGAGACCATACCCATCCATACATCGCACACTCCAGCCCTGATGTAGCAAAGGCACCTCCCACTCCCACAGAATGAGAGCCCGATAATTGGGGCGAGCTCATTTGCATGCAGCACGGCGTGGATATTTATTTAAATTTAATTTCGTTCCCGCACACGGCGCACTGTAGGCTTTTTGTGCCAAAGTCATATTAACCCTTGATTAGTTAATATGCAGTGCACGACGTTGCCCACGCACGATGAATATTCATATTGATGGCGTTTTCCTCCGTCCTCTCTCTCTCTCTCTCTCTCTCTCTCTCTCTCCACCCCTCCCTCCCTTTCTGTCTCCACCGCACGTAACGTAACGTCGGGGCGCCAGGGAGGCATCCCGGAAGACGTTGCCCATTTTTCAGGTGTTCTCCTCCCAAACACAAGCACAACACACCGTTTGGTTTCTTCTGCTTCTTCTGTCTGTGTCGCTCGTTGTCTTCGACTCAATGGCGGCTAAAAATCAGCTTCCAAGCAAAGACGGCGCACTGAAAGGAAGAGAGGAGAAAATGGTCGTGGCAGGTAAATTAAAAATCACACAGCGGGGGGGCGTTGGGGCGGAGTGACGTAGTGGATGGAGGACACCTTGTTGCCTGAGTTTCGCGCCTTTACAGCAAAAGAGTCAACTTAAAATGAGTTAAAATAAGAGACTTAAGGACAGAAATCGGAATTCGCCTTATTGTTGAAACAGAGGGAGTCTTTTAAAAAGGTAGGTTAAGATATAACATTGATGTTACAATTACAGCCAATGGCAAAGTTTTAGCTTATAGCCTTTAGATGATCTTTATTTTAATGCATTTTTGGGGCTTTTAAGTCTGCAATTTTCCTATAAGAACTGGCACCTTAAAGGCTTTATATGTGATTTTTCACACCAAGTTGCTCCACTATTTTTTTTAAAACTATGGAACAGATAGGAATCAAGTGCGTTTCCCACAGAGGTCAGAAGGAGCTTGCCACGCACCAGCTAATCAAAAAAAATAAATATAGCTACCCAACAGCCAATCAATAAATAGCATTGCTGACGGAGGATTAGGGCCACGTTAAATTATTATTTAGAGATTATTCTCAACACTAACCATAATCACACACAATCTCCCACCAGGGAGGGCAGATAAGAAATGTTGCCAATAAATAGTTTTATTTGTATGAATTTATGTGTCTTTTATCAGATTTTACCCAAACTGCCGCTGCAGCCAAACTCTCACTCTGAACTCAGTTCAAAACTTGAGAGCCCCCCTGCTGTGAGTCATGACTGTCGACAATGGGTGTAACACCCGAGTCCCACTGTCTGTGATGTTTTCAGAGTTTTCAGAGTCCTATCTTCAGTTTGTTTACATCGCCCGGACGGCTTGCTGGCTCCTCCCCTTGTGTATAAAAGTTGTTTAATTGAGGGACTAGAGAAAAGAAGAATAACATACTGTACTCACTGCTTAACTGTGTTTCTAGATCACGCTCATTTCAGGTAAATTTACATGCAGTGTGAAGATACCAGCATAATAAAGATCGCTAGCATTAGCATGCTAACACAACAATGCACCGCGAGTTGTTTTGGTTTCATGCTGGTGCTCAAGGGCGACATCTGCTGGATCAAAAAATCGCATATAAAGCCTTTAAAGGAATCTTCCCTGCTTCAATGACTACATGGATTGAAAATTAATGAAAGTTGGAAACACAGAATTTTTTTTTACATGAGTTTTTTTTTTAAGTGCTTTCTTTGACAGGAGATGACAGAAATAAGAAAAGAGTGTATCTTAATTTTGTAGCGTCTATGTGTCTGTGTTAATGTATATTGTGGGAAAGTAAAAAAAAAAAAAAAAGCCCTCCCAAAAGTATTATTTATTATTAGGAGAACATTTGATCAGACTTCCCTTTCTTACCTGCTGTCCTCTCTCCAAATGAGTCGTGTTGCTGCAGGAAATCTTTCAGCAGACTTAGTCTTACGAAAGATTTCTGCCCAAGGTACATTTGCTGTAACACGTCTTAGCCTGTTTAGTGTCTTTTGAAATGTTGAGTTTATTACAAAATCTGAAGTAGAATCAAAAGTCTGACGGGATGTTTAGTGTTAACTCTGGCTTGTTCTCGGAAAATGGAGACACCTAGGTCACCGCGTTTTTAAAAATATTTTAAGGTTGTAGTGCCTTTTGATAATTTTGCCATTTTTCATGTCATTTTGACCATTTTTACTTTGTGGTAACAATTAGGGCTGAACAATATATCGTTTCACCATCACATTTGCGATGTCTGCATACGCATTCGTCACATCCCAGGATGTGCAATATCATGTGACCTGGAGCGTGTCATGTTGCCTTTTTTGTGTTGCCTGATGAGGACCAAAACCAACCAGCGCTCTGGTTTCCATGACTTATCTACAATAAAAGTCAGTCTGATATCACCTTCACGAGTCAGAGAACTGACCGCTGTGCACGCAGAGTCTGTGTCCCCTGAATGTAAAAATGTATTGAGGCTACAGGCCACGCTGCTGCCTTCACAGATACCACGGCCCGACCCTCGAGGAAGACGCTCAATCACAAGTTTGAAAAGAGTGTATTCACGCACCTCATCCCTGTGCTTGTTAATGCTGTAGGCGCATATAAGTTGATTTGGTGTGTTAAAGTCAGAGCCGGCCCTAACCATTTTGGTGCCCTAGGCAAGATTTCAGCCGTTGCCCCTTAAATTGCAGCCAGTTTGACCACTAATGTATTATATTCATCCACTTAAGAAAACTGGCTTACAGCTTTATATTTAACATCATTTCTTTATTTTAAAATAAAAAATACTTATCAACAAACATGAATAAAATGGTTAGAACTCTAGGATTTCTTATAAATAAACACAAAATAAAATAATTAAAATAATTCCTTGGGTTTCAAGAGGGTCCTCGCTCACTCTGTGAGTGCTCGGGCCCTAATAAATACAAATAACTAGTTTAAGAGAACAAACAATACCAAACAGTGCAGGGAGCAGAAGTGGTCACAGGCGGCCCGGGGACAGCAGGGGATGGTTTTAAATGTTTTAAAATGGCATCCGGAGAGAGATGAGCATTTGTTAAACAATCTGCATTTTATAATATAGTGTGAACACAAAATATTATTTTCTGTTCAGAGCAGTACAGAAACGTCAGCATAGTTTTTCAGGAGAGCCCAAACGTTTTCCTAACAACCAGACCTACAGCATGCACACATATCTATACAGAGAGGAACTCTAGCACAAAATGCATTAATGCTCTTAGACATCAATACTCTAAAGGCAAGAGCTTAAAACTATTAATGACAACAGGAGGTGGAAAATAAACATTTTAATCGACGAGGGTGAAAGCTAACTAAGTACACAAAGATGTCAATAAATATAAAAGTAGGTTTTGTTTCTCAAACAACATTGGAACAAAAGAAGAAGTGTATTACTTAACACTGGTTATTTTCTTAACATGAATAACCTTAACCTAATAAAAGTACAGTGGAAATAACTGATGTTAACCCGAATTAGGAAACACTGACATTACTGTCATCCATCCATAACGAGCTATCTTAACTACAACAGATAATTGATCTGTGCAGCACGTTACCTCTGTGTCTTTTTCACATTTTTCCTCCTCCTCTTCTGATTCGTCCCTGGGCTCCGGAGGGCTTTGTTGTTGTTTTTTTACATCATGGTCATTTATAAACGTGATATTAATTCGTCCGGTCAGTGTCACTCACTTCTAATAAGTCACCTGCCCTCCTCCTCCACAGCGAGCAGGTAACGAGCAGCTGTGTTGTGATGCGCCGGGTCAAGCAGGAGGCAAGAAAATAGAGCCTTTTTAAATATGTGAAGGAGCCTAGTTGTATTTTCATGGCTTATTTTGTATCATTACTAAATAAAAGCATGAAAATGATATTAGATAAATAATATTTAGTGATATTTAACCACATTTGTCCTTCTATTTCTTCTTCTTATCTTCAACTTTTCTGCCTCACCCATTTGGGGCGCCAGCAAATAGCACTTTGCCTATACTGCCTATGCCACAGGCCGGCCCTGGTTAAAGTAGCCGCTGATGGTTTACTTATAGGAGGTACACCAGCAGCGCACATGGTGAAGCGTTTTGTGTCCCAGGCAGCTCAAGACGGTGAGCTTCCATCTTTGAACGATGGATGGTTGGTGACGTTTAAGTATTTATGAAGTTTATGAAGAAATGTGTCGCTCCACCTCCCCCCCATCTACCCCATGTGTGTGTGTCAGAGCTGCTGTCAGAAGTGGAACGGGGTCTAGAGAGTGTTAGTTTGTCCAATATCCTTCATCCATAGTAACAAGTCAAAACTCTATCTTACATTTATACATCTTGTTTGTAGACGAGTACCTTTATTACTAGTATTAGATGTAGTAGAAAGACTAAGGTGAAACATGTTGCAATCTGAATCAGTGCTTGTCTTCACCTACTAAGTCGAGGTGCCCAAAAAAGTGCATTGTGGGAGCAGGGTGTGAGTGCATAGGAGGAAGCGGTGCCGCAGCGTCCAGGGGCCCATCTGGGCATTATGCGCATGAAGGCTCCGCCCCGTTGTAAGTTCCCGCTCCGTCTGTCGGAGCAGCTCGGAGACACCGCATGGCAGAAATCTGTTCCTCCCCTTTCACCGTGGGGTGCAGCTTAGGTGGGGACGGGCTTGTTCTTGTCTGTGCTTGCATTTTACTGTTTATTGCTTTGGGCCAGTAAGCATGAGTAATTTAGGGATTGCAAGGACTGTCTTCACATACTCCCTGCTAGTCCCAGCCCTGTGTGTGTGTGTGTGTGTGTGTGTGTGTGTGTGTGTGTGTGTGTGTGTGTGTGTGTGTGTGTGTGTGTGTGTGTGTGTGTGTGTGTGTGTGTGTGTGTGTGTGTGTGTGTGTGTGTGTGTGTGTGTGTGTGTGTGTGTGTGTGTGTGTGTGTGTGTGTGAGTACACACATTGGTCGCCTCTCTGCAATGAAGATCTCTAGTTTTTGAAAGTTTCTTCTTCCCCCTCCAGCGTCTCTGCAGAAGAAGCGGCTGGTTCCTTATTCAGCTGTCCCGGTGTCCTGCGTCCCCCCCCCCCTCGCTTCAGTCTCTATAATGTACTCTGTGACCTTGGTGAAAATGATCCAGTGGCAGATTGCTACATGCAAGGGGCACAGTGGCTATTATTTTGAGTCAGTGCCGTATAGACTGCCAATATTTCTTCCAAACAGGATGGGGGAGGTCAGCTGACCGAAATCAATCTCTGTTACATGCTTGACTATAACTCTTCAAAGCAGGTTCACGGCAAAGATATATTTTCTGAAATTATTTCAGTTGTTTTCCCATCTTTGCCGTCCCAGGTGCCCTTGATTTCCCCCCTCTTGTTTTGCAAATGGCTTAGAGGGAGAAGAAAGGGTAAGTAACTGAATGGGAAAAACATGCAAATTAAGTATGAAACAGTAGTTACATAAACAAGAGAGATTGGCGAATGGGAAACACTGCGGTTGGCTGATAAGGACGGTTGCTTCAGTGATAAAACATCCTCCCTTCATATTCTGGTCTGCGTGCATATCCTTCATGTAGATTGGTTTTTATCCCAAAATAAGACACGGGATCTAGTGACCCCGCATCAATGCATGATGGGATTGATTGTAAATGGATGTTGTAGCTGCAGAGTAATAGTGTAAAAGGTCGTTTTAGGATCATTTTCTTTCACAGTGTTGTCAAAGAAAAGACCCGTTTTATTCATTTGTGCCTTTTGCAGTCTATCCCATCCTCTTCTTTCCTCCCATATGTTGCAGTGTAGATAGGCTGCTGGGGCCTCAACAGGATGTGCCTCCATCTTGCTCAAAGGAGATAATGCAGCCAGGGCCATAGTAGGTAGCCTTCTCCATAGCAACTGTTTCCGTTGCTAGGTTACAGTATGTATGGAATGCAGGGATGGCTTCAAAGTTGTTTCAGAGTCCAGACAGTTTTCCAAAACCTGAGCAGAGGAGGCTTTACATGTTTTTTAAGTGTGACAATACTTACCTCTCAGTGTTCTTAAAAATGGACCAGCGCCCATTAGCCTTGCCTCTTTCCTCCCCTCCCCTCTGTTGCCCCACTCCTTCCTCCCCTACCCTCCTCCCATACAGCAGAGGGTAGTTGGCATCGGTATAAAGCTCCAGCCTCCTCCGACGACTCGTGCCTGACTCCCTGCCAACCTGTGTGAAGCGAAAAAGAGGAAGAGGGAGGGAAGAGGAAGAGAGAGAGAGAGAGAGAGAGAGAGGAGGGGAAGAGAGAGAGAATGGATTTTTTTTTTTGGAAGGAAATAAACAGAGCAGCCTGGAAATCGACCTTTTCTGTTACCAGTTTTTGGCACCCAGGGATAGTACCTCTCCTGTTCCTCTGAGCGAGGGGGCAGCAGCGCTTGGACTTCAGCTTTGCTGGTGGGAAACACGGGACCACAGATACAATCGAAGGGTAACAAAGATCAAATACCCAGCGAAACATGTCAAACTTGATCGCTATGCAACAGATTGATGGTAGCCCAGGATGCAAGCAATGTGGCAAAGCGCCGGGTCCGATGTTTTGGTTCTGGTCCAGCCGCCTACAACCAACCAAGCTAGAAAAGCAACAAAAGGTGACCAAAGTTTTTCCGCCTTAGCCCCGCCGCCGTTGTACTGTTCTTTTCAGATATCCTCAAAAACAAAGGTGCACAAAAGAAATTACGCCCATATCTCATCCAAGTTGGTAAAAAAAAATCCTTTTCATGACTCCTTCCCCCATATTCAGCCCGTTTTCTTCTTTTGTAAGCTCAGTCAGTCACCCACCACCCTGCTTGTGTTTTTGTCGTCCTCTGTTCATTCTTTTGCTGGCGTAGTGAGGCAGCATAGTGAGGGTATTCAGCCAGTTCTTTCTCTGTGCCTGTGTGTGTTAAGGTGGGGTATGTCTGGCAGAATGGGGTGTGGGGCGCTGGGATGGCAGGGAGGGGTGGGGGGGGGGGGGTTAGGCACAGTGAAAGGAGCCCAGCCTGGCACCACCTGGACCTGTGCCAGCCAACACACAGCAGAGGTTAGTGTGTGAGGGACTGTGCGTCCGAGTGAGTGCAGGCGGGCGTGCACATGTTTGTATGGGAGAGTGAAGGATGATGGGAAGGTGGTGTGAGGAGTACAGTGTGAAGTGAAGATGGAGAGCGGAGGGGGGGGGGGGGTGGGTTGGCTCACAGTCGGCTTCTCTGGACAGCGCTGTGTCGGCATGTTCTTGGCTGTCTTCATTTTACTTCTCTTTTTGTTTATGTGTTTGTGTGTTTGTTTTCCCTTTCTTCTCCCTCTTGGATGAAGGGATCGGTCACTTTTAAATGGGGGCCCAAAAGGCAAGGTGGTCTGATGACCAGAAGAATCCTTCACTGCCTTTTCTGCTCTCCTTCATCTGTTGCTTCTCACTGGCTATTTACTCCTTTTATTGTTTTGGCAGGCTGATCTCTCCTCCCACTCCTCCTCCTCCTCTATCGCACACTTGTCTCCCTCTCACTCTCTCAATTTCTCTCCTTCATTTGGCAACTTCACTGCTTTTTATCTCTCTGGCCAGAGAGGCAGAACAAGAGGGGTGAGAGAGTTTGCAAAAGATGAAGACAAGAACACATTTTGCAGGCGATGAAGGAAGATTTTCTCAATCCTTATACCACTTTAAGTCACTGTGGAATATTTAACCAGCCCAGCCACTGATCCAAATCCACTCTGATTGTAGCTAACTGTGCCAGTGAACATGACCTGACAGAGCCAAACAACCTGCTGCTTAAAGACAGAACTGTCGCACAACAGGAGGGCGGAAAGGGACTGCCTGAAGGCTGCGAGGGCCTCGGTGACATTTTCGGGGTCTTTTGCAATCTGTTACTGCACACAAAAATAAAAGAAGTTTAGCTTGTATCAGAAAGTGCTCTTGAGGTTGCACAGCAAGGAAAGTGCTATCAGGTCAAGTGCCTCTTCTGCTTCTTACAGTGCAGTCTATACCTTTTAACTCCTGATACTGATTCTAATACCTGACCATTTATAGGCTTGTACTGAGTGCCTCGTCTTCACACGTGGAATACATTCATTCATTTATTTATTTATTTCAATATTTTGGTGGGAAAACCCTGATTGTTGCCATTCTACCAGCTTTGACTTGCATTACTTTGAACTGCACATTTGTTTTTTATAGTCACATGAAAAGTTGAGTTTTTGACAGCTGTTAAATTATGGTATGATTGGGGTATGCACTGTTGACTGGCTGGTTCCTGCAGACCGGTATTGGATACCCATATCAGAAGATATCCAATACCAATAATAGTATCAGATACTGATAGGCGGTGGTGTAGTACAGTGTTTATGCAGGTATACGGCTTATACCTTTTTATTTTGTAGTCTTCATTGTGAATACCAATTTCCTAACCCCCTCTCATTCGTATCATTCAGTAGTATGCTGCAAAAAAACCAATTCATAGTATGGCAAAGGCGTGGTCCGCCCTACTCTAATCTCTAATAGGTTGGTACTCATTGGTCCCTTGGTTGGTTGGGTAAAAATATCAAGGTAAGCCAATCAGAGGTGGAGTAAGACAGGTCATACTCAAATAGAAAAGAGCTGCCTGCGCTCTGCCTGCCTTAACTGGCTGATAATAACGTGAACAAAATATGGCCACCCCTCTCTGGTAATGAAATAAATGAAGGTTGGAAGGACAGATGAAGTGATCACCTCTAAATTAAATTTGCTTTGATGTGGTTGTAAATACTTCCTCGACGTAACGGCAGTCCCTGTCCTCGCCGCCATCTCAGCCTGAGCTCCACATGCACACTGACCAGATCATAGGATTAAGACTGAAACAGATATTCTTGTTTTTTTGTGAGCAGGGAATACATCTGATTAGCAGGCAGATTGCTTATTGGAAAATCTAACTAAATAAATGATTACTTGAATTGAAAGACTTGTTTCACTACTACTACTACTTGAAAGAGCTGTGTTACTCGATTATACAGAAAAAAAAAGTACATCAACGGGTTACTTTGGGACACATCACCCTAAACATTGCTATGGAATAAGGAATAGAAATATAGTCTGTGAGCCGGTATTGACTGTAAAATCTGCACCTCTTCTTTGGCTAATGTGGATTTCATAGTGATCCTAACTTCCATCAAGTCGAGAAAAAGTAGTTGAGTGACAATGTGATAACACTACAGGCCCATTTTTAGAAGAACAAAACGTGCAGGAGTAGGTTTTCATGTCACTGATCGTAACACAGGGACTTTTTCCTGTGTTGGATGGGCTTAAATTCAGAGTATTCTGAACTTCTTCTCCACCCGTTCACCCGTTCTGGTTCTTTAGGAACCAAGCCAGGCACTATTTCATTTCAATATTGTGGTCCAATTATCTTTTACAGTTTTCACTCAATGTTCCAAATCATAGATCCACAAATGTAACAAGAACAGCACTTTTAGATTTTCTTTTAGATTCTCGTCAGTGTCACGCATCACTTTGCTTACAGCCAGAGAGCATTTACACGCTGAACTTAGAGCAAGCATCCATTAACGGTACGTGCCTAAGCCCTTAGTGTGCCCTGTGGCCTGTTTATCTGTCGACTAATATTAGTGGTTGCAGTACAAACCAGCCTTGCTTAGTGGAGATTTGCACGCTAAGTCACCTCAGTCTTCTTAAACCCTAATCCTCCTCACACATCTGTGGGGATACACATACACACATACACTTCCTTTTTAGCGCTCTAATTCCACGCAGCTAAGTTGGCAGTAGAGTGCCATCCCACCCCCCACCCCCTTCCTCACCTCTCAGTACTCCAGTTTATTTTACTTATGGATTTTTTTTTTTTTAAACCAAGCAGAAGATTAAGCTTGTTCTTGAGGTTATACAGGGTGTGGGTCTTCAGTTGTTTGCTTTTAGCGGTGCCAAGCCTTGTGCTTAATATACTCGCATTCAAAGACGAGCAGTAGGTTTAGAAGAGAGATCAGAAAATAACTGTGTGGCTCTGTTTAATTGTGGGTATTGAGAAGAGGACAGCAGGGAGAGAATGGCGGTCAAGCCGTGTAATCTCTTAAATGTCTTCCAGTGCTGAAGCCTCTGCCTCTGATCCGCTGGCCCGGGTCAGCCTGTAACGACCTGTAGACCTGTGAGGCCTAGCCGAGGCCGCTAATGGGCCCTTCTTTTCTTACATACTGTAATTTCTGAACACTATGTTATGATCATATTTCACATTTGTACACTGTTTCCCTTCACAGACAAGCATGCAGTCAATGGGAATCCCACCATAGAGCCTTTTCCAGACGGCATGGACACCATCATGTTTGGTGAGACTGCACAATCACACATTTTTGGAATCCGATTCAGCCCAATATGTATTTCTGTTTTAGCAGTTTGTGGTTACTGACACATTTTGGAGAAGTGTTTGCCCTCTCTGTGACTGCTATAATAGCTCAGAAGCAGTAATGCTGCACGTGTTTATCTGTGTGTTTTGCATGCTGTCTCTTATTTGCAGGCATGGGCTGTTTCTGGGGAGTGGAGAAACTTTTCTGGACGCTTCCAGGAGTCTTCTCCACACAGGTGGGCTACGCTGGAGGCTTCACACCAAACCCCTCTTACGAAGAAGTCTGCACAGGTAAACGCACTCCCTCTTCTCTTTGATATATTTTACATGATTGTGCCCGTCCCTGTGCAGAGGTTGAAGCGGGGCTGGCAGGACATTTCTCCGTCAGATATCAGATCTCGGGTTCATGAGACCAAAAAAGGAGCAAAGGGAGGAAGAAAAAGATGCGTCTTTTTGGGAGAGGGCGTTTTAAGTACAGCGCTCACACATCCTCTCGCCGTCTTCCCCTTCATCTGCAGTCAACTACTCAGAATGCACTGCTCCAGATGGGCTGCACCCCCCCCCCCCCCCGCCCATCCCCGCCCCCCCATGACCTACTTGTAAGGATTGGGCTCTGTACTGTGCTGTACTGCGGCGTTTTTTTGCAAACAGAGGTTACCGTGTATGAAGCGGCACAAATTTGCAGATGATTACGCAAACATGATTTTGCCGATAAAAAGCTTGAAATTCGTTGCAATTTCTGTGAAAGCCCCCGTCTACTTCCAAATGTATTTCTTTTTGCATCAAATATATTGATGTAGGGCATTAGTGCATAATTCCAATGAAGCAGTCTAGTTCGTCTTGTACTCCTCTCCCGTGTTTTGGGAGTCGTGAGCTGTTCGTTTTTTTGGATTTTTTTTTTCTTTTTGAAAGGAGTGTCAGTACAGGCACGCATGGAGTCTAGGTGCAGGAACAGCACTGGGGATATGGAGTGGAGGGGGGGAAAGTGTTTGGGTTTTGTTGGCAGACTTTCTGAGTAGAGCCCCTTAAAGGGATTTTATGTTTCCTATGCGTCTCCAAGTCTCTCTTTCTGTTAGCTTCCCAGCAAGCACGACGGTCAGCTATAAGAGGAGGATGGAGTTGGAGACAGATGACAGAAAATGAGAAGATTGAAAGCCGAAGCAAGGGAGGGGAAACGACAAAAATAAACTTTTCTAGGAGAAAGAAAAATTGTAGGGAGAAAAAAAAAAAAAAGTGTGAGAACGGTTGCCTGTCCATCGGCTGAGAGAGTGCAGGCGTCGCTCCAGTGGCCATGACGGAGCAGAACACTGCGACGGCATGAGACCGAGGAGCTGTCAACACAGCCAGGGCACGACAGACGGCTGGATGGACTGACGGACGGACAGGAAGAAGGGGATGATTGAATTGTCAGCCGAGCCAGAGAAGGATGGAAGGACAGGCAGATAGGTGGATGCACTGACAGACATACAGACAGATATGTGGGAGAGGCCGAGGTGCCGTCAAATCAGTTTTGACACGACACATGATACAGACACTGAGAGATTGACAGAAGATGTTGTTATCAATCGGCATATTTAAGCTTGACTAATTCACGCTGTAGTCTTATTTGTGATGCATTTGCAGAACAGAATCAAGAGCTGAAGCAGTGACCTTTTGTACTTTGCTCTACAGTGTTGCATGGGATTCAACAATCCTCATCCTGAAAATGAGGTTTAAAGATGTTAGCGGCTTACAAAATGACCCGTATGATTGTTTCCAAAAGATGCAAAACAAGGACAGTTTGACAAAAAGAACAAAACTGACTGGTGATTTAAGAGGTTATTGCATCCATACTGCTGAAGTGTCGGGACAGCATCACCTTTTAGCCCCTCTCGTGGGACTCGGGGGTAAATTCATGATTTTGATCATCACATTTCAGCCAGTTTTGCAGCTGATTTTCAGGTTCTGCTTCTTGCCAGTCTTTTTTTTTTTTTTTTTTGAAGATTTATTTTATGACTTTATTGGGGAGATAGGAAAGCGGTTAGAGTCGGAAATCAGGGATAAAGAGAGAGAGTGGGAAAGTAGCCAAAAGTTGGATTCTAACCTGGGCTATCCACTTGGAGGCCTCTATACATGAGGCCTGCGCACCAACCACGAGGCCACCAGCGCCCCTTCCTGCCATTCTTGTTGGCTTTTTCCACCTTGTGTGCGTGCCTACAGCCCAACTCACTGCTGACTGTGGCCAAAGCCAAATGTTTGCACTCGCTGACATAGTAGACCCCGTGAATCACAAAAAGAAGTGAAGAGAATGATCATCTGTTGATTGAGAGCTCAAGTAAGTGTTAGGTTTTATAAGCTGGCTTTTTTGCACATTCATCACCTCCCCTGCACATGCATCCACATTGAAGTGTCCTTTTTAATATAACTCCCTTTTATACATCATAAAAAGATGCAGACAGACACTGATCCTCTAATATTTTCTCACTAGAAGTCAAGTCTATTATTAAAGGCAGCTACGGTACACACAGGGTATCCATCAGATTTTCATGAAACACTGTTAGTGACCATGTGAAAGTATGCCTAACAACTGTTTGAACAGGTGAAGTCCTCCATGTTCATTTGGCATGAGAGGAGCCTGTGGGCTTCATTCAGAGACAAAGCGGGTCTTTGGCCAGATGCATACATTTGGCAGCCCCTCTGCTATTGTCTGCAATGCACGTCATGCATCATGTGTGTGTATGTGCATGACAAAGAGAAGGGCTACTATTGATACAATCCTAAACTAACAACACCTCTGTATTTATATTTAACAAATGCACATGTTTTCATTGAAGTGTGTGAGTGTTGTTCTTTTCTTGTGTGTGTGTGTGTGTGTGTGTGTGTGTGTGTGTATGCATGTACTAGCATGTGGGACCCAAAGCATGCCCAAGTTTAAGAATGCCTGCAGGCAGCATGTTGAAGCTTTGGGGTCCTGGCAGCTGCAGACAGTAGCAGGTGTCTGTGCTTTTGGCAACTTGCACCATAAGCTCCATCCTTTACTGTGCCATCTCTCTCTCTTTCTCTCTCTCTCTCTCTCTTTATCACTACCTCTCTCTTTCACTCTCACACATTATCTCTCTCTGTCACTCTCTCTCTCTTTCTACCATTGTGCCACAAGCAATAACAAAGCTCTGTGTGGATTCAACCTGAGTGTCTTCTACTCCTGGTACATGAACTCAGTGACATATTCACAAGGAGGCTATTCATAATCCTTCTTTTCTCTCCTATTTTCATTTTACTCGTTGAAAAGACACACAGACATCATGAAGAAGGTTTACTGTAGCACACAATTTATAGGTTTGAGGAGGGGGGTTAGCTAGAACATTATACACATTAATCTTTATTGATGCCTCTTTGTTTCTTTTTCAAGGTCTGACCGGGCACACCGAGGTGGTGAGGGTGGTCTTCTCCACAGCAAACATCAGCCTTGAGGATCTGCTCAAAAGCTTCTGGGAGAACCATGATCCTACACAAGGTAGCAACAAGCACGCACACATATATCCACACACACAGAACCCAAAAAGTTGCCCTCAAATAAGACCTGTCCCAAAGGGCACAGGGTGTATTAGAGCAGAAGGATGATGCCCAGACGTGTGCCTGCGTGTGCGTTGTGGAGGTGGTATTGGGGGGGGGGGGGGGGGTGGTCTCATGGGTGTAAGTCAACGCCAGACAGTGTTAATGTGTCTGAGATCCAGCCATCCATGGAGAGACACACTAGTGTGGTGTATGTTCAAGCCCTAAAACTCTTGCGGCGTTGGAGCATGTGCATGGCGTCTTCATCCAATGTCAACCAGGCCTTTTGTTATTTACTTCAAATATCAGCTCCTGGATGATCCTTAATCTTTTCTGGGTTGAACAATGTGAGTGTATTTTTGTCTTTATCATGCAAAGCGCATGCCATCACTGGGTTTTATCGCTTCACGGCAATTTTTGAAGTTGTAAATCTTTGCTTTCAAGGTGCAACATTTACCACAAAATAATTCCACAGTGTTATATATCAGTTACATTTTTTACTCCCGCTCTTTATATGCGACATATGTTCAGCTTCATAGCATTTGAATCCTGCTCCCTTACCTCTCCTCTTTTAATGACATGTCTCTTCCCAGCCAGCCTCTTAACTCTCCCCCCCCTCTCAACCCAGCAGCGACAAGAACCCCATCCCCCCATAACTCATCACTCCATCTCTTCCAGTCTTTTTTTTTGCTCTCTTGTTCTCTGTGCTCACTGGAGGAGGTGATGTAAGAACATTAATGCACCGGGAGGGCACAGGGAGGATGTGTGTGTGTATGTGTGTGTGTGTGTGTGTGTGTGTGTGTGTGAGGGAGAGAGAGAGGACAGGCAAAGAGGTACTCTGCTCACTCATATTGAATGTAGGGAGGGGGGGCATGACAAGTTGGGAAGAGATGGATCAAAGATTCATGGGCTTGGACTTCAGTCTTCTAAAAGACACACACACACACTCGGTGACATCACCCATATCATCTCTTTAGCATCTGTCACACTAAGATAGTAGCCATGGGTGTACATTTACAAAAAAAAAACAGCAGATCAGCTGTTTGTTTCTGATTTGTCTTCACTGTCCACCTCACCAGGAGCACAATCCAAAAGACCCTGACTGTCCTGAGGTTCGTCCAAGAACCATCAGATGCGGTTCTACCCCTGTTCTCCGTAGTCGAGGGCAGAGACACGTCTCACTACGGGCAAAGGCACAAGCAGAGTGGAGCCGACCCGCCACAGGGCAAAGGCACTGAGTCCAAAGGAGTAGTCATGCATTTCCCCTGACTCACCGCCCTGTCTCATCTTATGTATTATTAATAGCATGCAGCTCATTGACTATGCACTCCGCTACTTGTTTTTTCTTTTTTTTTATGGTCACAGTTAAGTCCAGGCGACATATACAGAAAAAAAAAAAAAACACAAACTCAGATATACATTTTTCTCTTGCTTCTTCCAAATGTGACTTTCCTGTGAATCCGTGCGTTTCTTTTCCACCGGTGCTCGCTTCACGTGTAGCAGAAAAACTCCTCTGATTTGACAAATGTGGCGTGGAGCGGTGGAAAGGGGGCCCGTTGGCTGTGCCTTCACGCATGCTTAAGCTCCAATTTATTCTGTCCACCTTTAGAGCGGGGCTTAAAAGAGAATGGAGAAATTAGGGAAGTTTGCTCTTTTCCCTTTCAACTGAGCAGAGTCACCAGAGATCATCATTTATGTAGACGAGCCCGGGAACATTAGGAATTCTGTTTTCCTCCTGACGTGATCAACACACATCCTGGTTTATATTTATATGCGCTCAATGTGCATGTGGAGCTATCATGTACAGATGCATATTCAGTTTCATGCAATGCTTTCTTTTAATATGTGTATGTGGGTGTGCATCTGCAAGTGTGCGTGCACATATGTGTGTGTGTGTGTGTGTGTGTGTGTGTGTGTGTGTGTGTGTGTGTGTGTGTGTGTGTGTGTGTGTGTTTTGAGATCTGTGCCTCTCTGCTTTTCCTCAGTTCAAAAGGGTTTAGTCCCGACAACGTGATGTCGGGCTGCGTCAGCTCCACCAATCCCAGCCTGGATAGCAACATTAGCAGCCAATCAGAAACTCCCAGCAGCCTTTGCTGTGTGCCCTCTTTCCATATTCAGCAATGCTAGTCTCAATCTGCTGGCTTCCTTGGGATGTTGCATAAAGACCCTCCATTCAACGCTCTCCCCAAAATTATAAGTTCCTTACAGCTGCGTTAAAGTAACTCTTCGGTAACATACCTCGAAGCGTGTGTGTGTGTTCGTGCGTGTGTGTGTGTGTGTGTGTGTGTGTGTGTGTGTGGAAACACTTGAGCACAGAAGAACTCTCAGCAGTCAAAGGGACATCTGCATGTCAGAGGGCAACAGCAGCTCTTGTTTCATCGTCAGGGCTTAAAAAGAAAAAAACAATATGATGTATTTAGAACGCTCACTCTTGATTTGCAAACACAACTCGCTGTTCTTTCACACACTGCAGATCAATTGCGCCCCCCACATTTCCATACACAAGCATACTGTTCACTTCACATTATGCCCAAGTGCTCATCATGCCTACTCAAAGCGCTGCTTTAGTCCATTTGTGCGTACATGCAGATGAGCTGAACACACGCGTGCACCGGGCATGGAGAGGATGCACACAGCGTCACCAATGGCACGTTAGATCCCTGCTACAAAATGCAGGCCCAGTTCCTTCCCCGTATCCCCCATCCTCTTGTGTCCTGGTGGAGGATAGAAGCATCATATGTGGCCACTTTTACAACTCAGTTTCCTCCCTTTGTTGCCCATCAATCCCCTTTTTGCTCCTCAACTAATTTGAAATACGGTTACATCAGCTCTTCTTCTTTTTTTGTGATTTGCCGTCTTCCTCTTTCAGTCTTTCCCCAAAATAGTTTTTCCCACATTATTTCAGTTTCCCTGATGACTCCCAATAAACCGTCTTCCCAACCTCAACTGTCTCACCTGCATCCCATCAACCCCTGTCCTCTTAGCAGGCGAGTGGCAGGGGGAGAGAGAGCAAGCTAACGGCCCGGAGCCTCTCTTGCACATCCGCAGAGCAGCACAGTGAGTCGACCGCTCCCTGAGGCCATCCGCTCATCGCACAAACGCACTCGCATCCACTCGCTCCACTTTTATCTCTTAGTCACTCTCTCTTCCCTGCACCTCACCCTACCCCCCCCTTTCCCCTTCCTCCCATCTCTTCCTTGTCTTCCCTTCCTCCTTCCTCCCCTCCGCCGCCCTTCCTCTTAACAAACCGAGGCTTTTTTTCCCCCTTCCTCTTTGTTTCCTCGCACTCTTATTCCTCTCCTCTTCCCTTGTTACCTCCATCCTCACTGTTTTGAGGCCGTGCAGTTTTCACGGTGTGGGTTGCTGATGCTGCGTCAGTGAAGAGGCATCACATGTATACACAGATAGACACAAACGCTCAGATACAAAGCTGTGTTCATTTAGTGACTTCTCACATGCACGCCCACCCATGTAGGTATAAATGTAGGTGTACATGTTGGTGGAAAATATTCACAAGTCATTTAAAAGTCAGGGAAAGTTGCCCTTTTTGTTTTTAGATGCAACATATAATGTATTCTCTGTCTAATTATATGGAGTTTAAAAACTGCTTATCACACAAACACACATGCGTATATATATATAGAGTGAGAGATTTAATTTCAGATCCCAAAATAGACAAAACTCCATCCATCTTCCACCTGCCAAGTCATGCTGTTTGCGGTTACTTTCTTCAATTAAATTGAGCATGATTATTCCTTTTTCAAATCCCCACCCCAGCTGGCTGCGACACACGTCAATTCCCTGATGGGGTACCCCCAGGTTCCCCCTCTGTGTCAGCACATCCCTCAATTTAGTGACGCTAAAGCCCAAAAACCCTCCCAGGAGGTGACCTTGACCTCTGATCTGTGACCTCTGCCACCCCCCACACTCCTAACCAAACCCCTTCCCTCTGCACTGGTTGGCTGCAAAAGGCTTGCTCATTACCAGGTGTCACTTATTACACCCTTCCACACACTGATGGCCCTAATTTATGGAGATTGCGGCACGTGTGAGACGCTGTGGGGGTTGAGTTTTGTGTGTCATTTAGATTACGTCGACCGTATATATTATATAACCCATCGGTCTTATTTTACAAGTCTTTCTGCTTTCTTTAGACACAACTCAGCATGTTTTGTGCACTTCAGTTTTCTCCTTCACCTTGCTTGGAAATAGATTTACGAGCACAGATATGAACGTCATTGGAACAAAATTGGCAAAATAACATTTATTTTTAAAGAAGTGTTAGGTAGGAGCAAAAACCAAAAACATTGTAACAACTTCAGAAAAGAAAAACATTGGATCCCAACCTGAGCTTTGATACCTGATTAGAGACAGAGATGGCATATTGGGTAGGCCTGGGAAACTTTGGGTGTCTCACCCTTTGATCCGCTTTCGATTCTTGGGGTCACGATTCACTTCAAAACGATTCTGGATTCATGATTCAAAGTCTATTTATGAATCAGTGCAGACTTCAGGATGTACTTCAGTCATTTGTGAGACTGGCTGAATTTCTTGCTGCTCCGTTTGGCATACTACTGAGTTAAAGAGCTAGTCTTAGCACTTAGCAGAGAGTGACTGATAACCAATAAAAAAGTTTTTTGGAAGTTAAGAATCTATTTATAATCTCAGAAGATAAGAATCTAAATTTTTACATGAATTGATTTTTTTTCCCGCCTCTTATATTGGGTGTTAGCATAATAATGATCGATGGATAAAACACAGAAATTCTTAACGCACAGCGTTAAGAAATATACCAAGTTTCAGACTATTGAAATTCATTTCTGAGCATTTGGAAAATTGGGTTACCATCACAATAAATGACCAGTATAAAAATGACCTTTGCTCTGTAATAAAATGTGCAACACAAACTTAAAGATGCATTGACTACATGGAAGTACAACTCACCCCTGACTTAACTCCTGACATAAAATCCAAGAAATTATTTGTAATATTGTTACAGAATTTGAAGCATTGATCATCAGATTTGTGTTTAAAATAATGTTGAACTCTTTCCTGAAATCAAAGAGTGATATATAAGGTTATGATTGAAGTGTTCCACATATATTTTCACCATCAGCTGATGTGAATGAGATGAGAATTTAAGTATTTCTCGGACAAATATTCTCACATTTGATTGCAGATTTAAATGCAGGGAAATACAAACACTCTCTCGCCACTATTTGAGCTGAACCGTAGAACGAGCTCTTCTCGTTCGATTTAGACGCAGCTAAAAATAAACATGGTAAGGGCCAGAAACTCAGTGCTCTGACAACATGCCCAAAAACCATGAAGTGATCATGTTAGAGAGCACCGCTCCTGTGGAGGAAATAAAACGGGAGATAAAGCTGTTTTTTGTTTGGTTTTTTTTTTGAGATGATGATAGTTACTGCAGTAATCTAACTGATGTGCATGTATACCTTACAGTCATACATGCACACACGCACACGCACACACGTGCACAGTGCTGTTGCCAAGGCACACACCATTCTGCTGTTGGTTTAAGGATGCCTCCTTGTGTGTACTGTCACCAACTGACAGCCAGCAGAGCATCGCTTGGCGGTTTTTTGCTCTGTATGTTTGCATATGTCACACATTCCCTCCCCTTAGTATATATAATCTGTGTGTGTGTGTGTTTGCACGTGCAGGGAAGAGTGTATGTGTATGTATGTGTGTGTCCGCTGGGGATGCTCTCACCATCCCCGCTCCGTACTCTGCCTCTGTCTCCAGCGCGTCAGGAGTGGCTTACATAAGAACAGGGCAAAAATAGCAGCTGAGAGGGGAGAGGAGGAGAGGGCTCTGCTGGCACGCACACAGTCGTAACGGGACCGCGGGGCACAGCACAATCCCGAGTACTATCACGCACACACACACACTCACACACACGCACACACACAGAGGAAAGACTGCAGTTATCAGCCATTATAGCTTTTCTTTTAAAATTTGTGTTGCACTTTTTCCACAGAGTTGTAGAAGCAACGACTGATGGGCAGACTCGATCAGCCATGAACACATCAAATAATCCCGTATGTGAAAAAGGGGGAACAAGTATAACACTGTGACATTTGCAGTTTATGAGAAGGAGTGAAGAATCAGAAAAGAACAAAATTAGGTTGTTCATGAGACCTCACTCGGATGCGGTCTAATTGGGACGCAATTCCAACTGCAATAATTAACAACTCACTTCTTCTTCTTCTTTTTTTTTTTTTCTAGACGCCCAGAAGGAAGCAAAAAAAGTCACCAATTATGCAGAAACATTTCTTAATTGCGGACACTGACAATAGCTTGACTGGTGAAATGTTTACTCCTTTCTCTCTGTTATTAAATACTTTTGGTTTTTGGGGCCTCATTTGCAATCTTTATTTATTTTTTTCCTTTTGAAGTTTTTTTTTTCCGAGCACCGAACGCCCTCCTGCAGAAAAACGGAGGAGGCTGAAAGACAGGGAGAGTAAGACGGGACAGAGGTGAAGAGGTGGGACAGGTGAAGCTAATCTCAGCTCTTACAGTTGTTAAAGGGATCAAGGATCACGGTGTAAAAAAGATGCAAGGTAGGAATAAGCTGGGGTCAGGCTGCGGGTTTCAAGGGAGGACATGTTTAAAGCTGGACACGCTCTGGTCCAATGCTCTCACGCTTTTCTGGCCTCAGTGTTGGATTTTCTTTATTTTAATTAAGGTACCTTCATAATGTATTATATTTGTTCCCCTGCAACTTAAAGCCTGGCTTTGCTTTGTGCAACTCCACCTGGTGTTTCGCCGTCACTTGACCACATCCTGGATCACAAAAATGTGCACACTCTGCTTGAAGGAACAAAGAATAGACGTTGGTACCCCCCCCCCCCCCAAAAAAAGAAGCAAATTAGTGAGACGGGAGTAAGGAAACAAAGTCAATGACAAAAGGTGAATGAGCACGATTTGTAGAAGGAAGAAATGAAGGTGAAGTTTCCAAGCAGGAGAAGTGGTAAGCTTTTATCCCCGACAGCCAGCAGGGACAAGCTGAGTGGTACGTTTTTTTTTTGCATGTGAGGATAAACACTGGAAGAGATTTAACAGACTTGCTAGAAATCTCAGCGGGTTTAAACACAACAAGGCAAAAAAAAAAAAGTGAATCCATATATGTTGTGTGTGTGTGTGTGTGTGTGTGTGTGTGCAGGTTTGTGCATGAATGTCTGTTGGAGAGACTTCCCACTGAGACTCGAGTTGCCCCCGCCACACCTCCCATTTTGTCTGGTTTGTGCTTCCGTTTGCGTTGAAGCGTCGTCTTTTAAATTATCCGATTTAAGAGGGGAGCGATTAATTAATATTTTTTGGCTTTGTGGGCGTAGGTCAGCGACCCCGAGAGGCGGCGTGTGTATGCGTGTGTGCACGTGTGAGACCGGTAGCGCCTCCCCTTCTGTCCACCCCCCATTACCCTCTGCTTTCAGAGGCAAGGCTCTCATGCATAATGCAGAGAGAATGGGGAGGCTCTCATTAATAATTACTGCTGCCTTTGATGGATGGAGAAAATAACGAAGAGGGCTGTTAAAAATGGAGAGAGCGAGAGAGAGAGGGAGAGATGGCGGAGGCGCGGGGGGGGGAATCTAAGTTTTTATTTTATTTTTCTGGAGTGGATTTGTTGCTGTTGTAGTTCTTTGAGGACCATAAGCTGCTGGGATAGATTTGGACTTAGTATAGTCAAAAGCTAGGCTGATGATTTGGATGATGTTCATATTTTGATTAGGGAGTAACTCGTCTTCAGACGGTTAAAGGATCTCTGAAGATGTGATGAATCCTAATTGTCTTTGTCTTGGAAGCAGCTCCCACCACTCAAGGGTTTTTCACTCGACTTTCCTCTGATATTTCAAACGTTTCTTCTTCTTTTTGTCAGCTTTAATAGTTTTAAAGGACACTAAATGACTACCTTTCACTGTAAAGTAGAGAATGAATTATTTTTCTGCTTTTCTGTCGCTATAATCAAATAAAAGCAGCCAAACCAGAAGCTCCATGAAATATGATTCTCTTATTAATGACACGCTTAATAAGTTACATATTTCACCCTTCTATGATCCTACACATACACACTCAATCATAGCTGCATTGTGTGTCTTTTGTGTGTGTGTGTGTGTGTGTGCGCTGTTGGGATGGTCAGAACCTCAGGGGTCAGCAGGGAAGGTCAGAGGGAACAGCAAAGCCACAAGACCCATGCCGGCCAGCCAATCAGAGCAAAGGCTCTGCCAGGCGGCCAATGGCAGAGTGGCTTGGTGGCCTTTGATGAAGGGGCCACCATTAGCCTCATCACTGAACAACAGTGCTGGGGGCAAGATGGCCGACATCCAACACTGCAGAGATGTAGAGCAAGAAGGCGAGAGTAGAGATGGATGCAGAGAGTTAGACTAATTCAATTGATGGACGAAAATCGATTAGAAGAAGTACAAGTTTTGTGAAATATGTTTACTTAGCATATAAGGAAATGATAGTATGGCTAAACCACCTGCGATAGTATTGTTCACCGAGTAACTGTCCTGGACAAAATTCAGAATAAAAGCATTGTGTGAAATCGCGGGTAGTCTCAGTAAAAACAGAGTATGCTTTTACTTTGAAAAGCAAACCGTCGCCATGTCTGATACCTGCCGGGTGCTGCATGTCTGACTTTGGCACACAGTGCTCGACAACTCTGGGAGAAAGTCTTTCACATTCTCCAGAGTGAACTACACTCATGACCTCCAGATGTACTCGCTCACCAAAGATATGAGCACGTTCGATGCATTCAGGCACAGCACAAGCTGCAGCACAGCGTTCTGAAAATAGAGCCAGATGGAAAGACAGATTTGCTGAGTTTTTGACACGGTAAAGGTGAGGGGGTCCGATTGAATGGGGTGGTGTGAATGCTCAAACAAAACTCTTGTGCTGACTTAAGAGCCAAACTCTGATCCACTTGAAAACGGGGGTCTCAGTTCGCCTCCAAGTGCAACAGAGTTTGGTTTGTCGTGGGTGAGAACGCAATCCGAACCAAACAAAGGAAGTGAATCAAAAGCAGTGCATTGTGGGTTGAATTTGGCCGTCTGTAAACAATGTCAAGGTTAGGTTTGCCTAGCGTGGCTAAAGTCAGCATTGCTTCAGTCCAGTCCTTCTTGTTGGTGAACGTCCATGTGCCTGTGCAAAGCGTGGTGACACATCGCTCAGGTTGATATACCAGTTTAACCTGACACAGCCGACATAAAACTTCATCTACATTTTTAGAGATCAAAATACTGCCGAACTGCGACGCAATACAGGATGCCTTTCCTCCACTGTCCTGTTGTTTACTTTCAGGTCATAGTGCAGCATCAGCCAGACGGCAGTAACCGCTAATTGGCGATACAGCCTCAACTAGCGGCCGGTTGCTACGCTACACAACATGCTTTGGTGCATTGCAACTTCATCCCTTAGTCGCACCGAGTCCACCAAACTTCACATGTGAAAGCGACCAAATCAAAGCCTTGCAACATTAACAAATGACAAGTGGCTACTTATTTTGACATTCATGAGCATGTTGGCAAATGATGCTGTGCTTGGTGTTGGCCCAGCAAAGCCAATGACATGACAATGGAGTCTAAATCTAGTTTATTTTGGAGGTTAAGATCCGTTGACCAACAAGAGAGTTGGAAACGTTTTTTAAAAAGCCAAAGACATTAAGGGTTGGATGATGTTGTGGCCTTTTTATCTGTCAAATTTAGAGTAATCTTCTTCTCCGTCCAGTAGTCTAATAAAGGCTGTCATGAAAGATTTCTTTACATATATTGCATGGTTTGATTTAAATGATACTCCAGGAAAAGCTCTGCACTGAACAGAGACTCGTATGCATGTACTTTGTTCGACGGGGTAATCTTCCACAGCACTCTTTCTCCAAAATCATATTTGAACAACTCAAGCATTTAATATTGTTGATGAAATTTTCAGTGAAGCAAATTCTCTGAGGCGTTCAGTGTGTGCTGGAGAGCGGGCGACGTCTGCTTGTCTGCTCTGATTTGAATGAGGACCAGATGAATACTTACAGCCATTACATCTGAACTGACTGTGTCACAGATAGGTTGTGACACTCCATGATGTAAGGTAACATTTCATCTAAGGAGAACAAGATATGCTGATCACTGTCAGGGAGAAGACAAGCCTATTTCAGATATGCCAGATGCATATTTATTGAGACTCAGGTCTCCCACAATGTGTAACAAACAACAACTTGTGAGTGTAACAGAGAGTATGTATCTGGACAAAATGTAAAACAGTGTAACAGACTTCAGCTCACAAGCAGTTAGGCGAATGCAACGCATTTGGTTAAGGAACAATGTGGCTTAACGGTGGCCTGTGTGATTGGTTAATAATAATGATTTGGTGTTTTTTTTTTAATCACTTTTTGGGTATTTGTTAGGTGGGGGTTGTTTCTATAGTAGATGAACAATGCTGAAATCGTGAAACAGATTGTGGATCATCTTAGATTTATTCAGCCATGGTCGGACAACATAGAAACACAACACACATGGCTGACAAAGTGCGGACCATCGCTGACCAAGATCTCACAATTGTTTGCAATCATTGACAAAGTGGCCAAATCTTCATCTTCACAGTGTTGCTTATATTCTGCTAGAAGGTACAGCCCATAAATTCCTGGCTGCTTCGGTTCATCTCTAAAAGGCTAGAAAGGAGACATCACCTTGACTCGTAAATATCAGACATGTACATTTCTTCAGTCTCAGAGTCACATTTCCTTCTCAGCTCACAACAGACACTTCAATCCAGATATAACTCTGCTGCTATGAGGTCTCTTAAACATGTGTATTACAGCTTCACAAACCTAAAAGAAGAATTACTCTCAGATGGTTGACACAATTCAAATATATATCCACAAAATTATCAAAATGAATGAATTCATGAAAATACGTATGGGGTTTGCCTGTGTGGGGGGAGAAATGGGGGGAGAGAGAGAGTCAGGCTCCGGGGTGACATGCACTGAATACTGTAGCGTCGGGACCGAGAGTCAAACCTGCATTCAGTGTGAAGAGGACGAGTCCATGTGCCTGCTCTACCAACTGAGCCAAAGCAGCGTCCCTGGTGAACGATGCTTTTTTTCTGTGGTTGTTTTAAGGATATCATTTCAGTTTCATACGTATAAACTTGGTTTCCCTGCGACTCCACATGGCCTGAGCTCATGAAGTGATTTTGGCATCTTTCAGCTCATTGTTTTGGTGCAAACAACCTGCAGCCTAAAACATTTTTTATGTCACTGAAATCTTTCCAGATTCCCCTGTTTTCAGTTGCAGTGGGAAAGAAAGAAAATACACTCCACACTCTCCCTGGCATTCATTTGGCATCCAAAGAGACGAATACAGCGTTTCCCTCTGGTGTTGGTAGAGACCAAAACCAAGCCAAATGGATCGTGAATGATTCAGATGGAGGGGGGGGGGGTTGTTTCTGAGTCTCATGCAAAGACAAGTCTTATACGCTTATACCTTCACACATCAGTTTGATAAGGTGATAGGTGTGTTGACAGCTTGTTTTATTGCTTGACGACAGTCCATTGAAAATCAAGAAAGAAACAGACATGACACCAATAACAGAAATAGTTTAATATGACACTGCAGATCAAACTAGTGATGGTATTTTTACAGCTGATGTTCTTTCCTTCTTTTTATTCCTCAATCACTCACCACTGCTCCCTCATTGTCCTTTCTTTGAATGAATATGTTTTTTTTCAGCGATCAGAAAGGCAGAGCAGTAAAAGCCTTACAGAGCAAACACAACCCTTAGTAGAGAAGGAGATTGTAAAAACATACAAGAACAACATAATGCTGATTTCAGATTTGTTCAGTAAATATTAGAAACAAGGGGTGAGAGTGGGTGAGAAAGTAAGACGTAAAGAGAGATAGAATCCTGTCCATGTAGTGGTCTGTGGATGCCAGATCTTCTGAAAAGCAGCAAAGTGACGGCAGCTGTTTGGCCTCCTCATCAAGGTACTCCAGACCTGGGCCTCTTCCAAAACACACACTGATGTAAAGCTGACGAAAAATGTCGACAGTGCCACGTGGCTGACAAAGAACGAGAAGGAGGAAATGCACCCACCTACACAAGCACATACACCTACACACCGCAGGGCCTCCCCTAATGAAAAGCCCAAATCTGCTGTGATCTCTGAATTCATTTGGGCTGCATGAATTCAAGATGCAGGATGATGACATCAAAAAACCTTTTACATGCAAATTGTGTCTTTGGTGGTTGTGGTTCTTATTCCTGTTTGTGGAGTGTCTCATTTTCTCTTTGTGTGTTTTCTGCAGGTATGAAGCAGCACGCTGACCATGGTACCCAGTATCGTTCAGTCGTTTACACATCCAGCTCTGCTCGACAGGAGCTGGTGTTGAAGTCCAAAGAGGCCTTTCAGCAGGTAAACACACACAAACACCAAGTGTAAGACAGTCTGCAGCATCCTTTGAAAAAGTGTAACTTTTGTTTTTCTCTTATTTGCTGTTTAGTCTTGACGGGAAACATAAAACAAATTGGCACAACAAAGCATTATTTTGTGATCAATTCAAATGACTTTTTTCTCTCCGTTAAGCCGAGCAGGGCTTGGAGTTGTCCCAGGTATTTGAATAACAATTCAAAGCCCGTCTCTGGAGTGGTGACCTCTCAGAGTTTGATGCTGTTTAGTTAAGAAAAGCCACTTCTGTTAAGCTGATCCCATCTACATCCAATCGGTGGCTCTCTCTGGCGGGGTCGAGAGGTCAACAAAACTCATTTCTAAAGCCGTCAGTGGCACACGTGCCGCTCTTTTGTTCTTTGAGCCGATCCCTCTGTCCGTCTGTCCATTAGTCCATCTATCCGTTTGGTCTCTTTGGTTTGTTCGCCTCATAACTCTCTTCATGGTATTCATGGAGAGGCCGGCGGGAGGTGAAAGGGGGGAGGCAAATTATCACTGTCATGGTTACTTAGGGACCCCAGAGGTCAGCAATCATGGTCCACAGGGCTCTCGGATCGCTATGGCAACAACCTCCCAACCTTGGCCTTGGGCCTGGGTCAGAGGTGAGAGAGGAGTGGCAGCTGGGACCAGGAAGGTGCTGAAAAGGGGGGAGGAAGAGAAAACGAGGAGGGCAATCAGATCACCAGGCCATGACTGACAGGCCATCAACTGACAGTGACCCCAAACACACACACACACACACACACACACACACACACACATTTTTATTTTACCTACTAGATTCTGTTGAGGACTTAAACGTAAATTATTTGAGTTAAATAATCTGGTTGTACACGTCGCTCAGATTTGATGATGTTGCTATAAAAACGTTTCAAAGTTCAGACTTGACGAGAGCATAAAACCATCTCACCTGCTTCTATATAAAGATGTTATTGGATAATATAACTACATTTATGACGGGAGTAACTTGTTAGATTTTAAAAGAAGGTTGTTATTGAGCAGACTTTGTAATCCACTTATGAGCAAACAGGACAATAAGTGATGATAAACGATCTACGATTACACGTCAACAAACACACCATTATGCACATTGAGGTGATTTCTTTCATTCACAGAGAGACGAGCATACAAGGAACGGAGTCCTTCAATATTTGAAAAATTATTTTTAATACTCTATCAATAGTTTATTTAAGATTTATTTTGGTGATTTTTGTGTCTTTATTGGAGAGACATGACAGTGAATAGAGTCAGAAATCAAAAAGAGAGAGTGGAGAAAGACGGGCAAGGCACCAAAGGTCGGATTCAAACCCGGGCTGTAGCCTCCGTACATGTGGCACACAAACTAACCACTAGACCACAGGTGCCCTTATAGTATTTTTTTTTTAATCCACAACTGCTCACAATGTTGTGTGTATGTGGTTGATACATCCCTGGTACACTCTTACATCTATGATTTATCTTAATAAGTATACAGATATATGCTGCATGTTCAGAATATTTGAAAATTTCAAATAAAACCTCAAAAATATTAAAATGTTCTAAAAATATTCTGTCGTCTAATGTCCTGAAACGTCTCTTCTAGTGGGATTAAGGAGTAGATCATCATATCCTGAAAATAAAGATATAGGCATGCATGTCTGTCTGACATGTACCAACTACGCCAAATATGATCTTATTATCTTTTTGCGACAGCCTAGGCTTGAAATATCGTCTTCTTGTCGCCTCTGTGCCAAGAAAACGGCAGAGAACCTTAACCCAGTTTACAGCCGGCGCTCACAGAACACACCAACGTCTACCAACATCCACAGGAGAAACAGCCCTCCGTCTCATTCCTCCTTCTCTCACCCCGGCATCGCTGTGCTGACACCGTCGATCTGTCAACCACTTCACTGGCACCCCAGTTTCATCCGAGGGGCCACTGGGACACGTTGCTCCTCAAAAGCCGCTGACACGCTCTGAACCAAAATGGCAGCTTCCTGTCCTGAAATGGTTGCCTTTTGCCGCATTGATGCTGAGTCTGAGGAACGCCAGGGCTTGAAAATGGCATCTCAACACAGGAAGGGGTTTGCAGTGTGTGTGTGTGCGTGTGTGTGTGTGTGTGTGTGTGTGTGTGTGTGTCCGTCCGGGCGCCCGAGGTTGTGTGTTAGCGCTTGTGTTTTATCCTAAAAGGCCGATGCTCTATATCGGGAGAAGTGGGTGCATGTTAGAGTGACATGAGAGAGTAGGAGGAGGCGATCTAAGACGATCAGAGATAAGACAGGCATCACAAAAATCCAGATTCCACCCTACTGCCAGCACATGACTCACACACACACACACACACACACACACACACACACACACACACACACACACACACACACTCAGACATACATTTGGCACATACACGCCCAGCCCAATGAATAATTAACCCATACGAAGAGTCTCTTCTGCAGGGCTTTCAGTTTCTTAACTTCAGCATTGGGGGGGGGGGTTGAGGGAGGGCGGGGAGGGGGGAGGCAGAAAAGCTTGTTTAAGCGAGAGAGCAGAGAGGGAGAGGAGAGGAGGGGAGGGGGTTCTCTATAATGAAATTTGAAATTTGCAGAACATCAAAGGCTTCTGTAGCCAAGCCGCTGTGGCAGCCGAGCAGAGAGGAGGAGTGCATCTCTTTCTCTCCCTCTCTGTCTCCCCCATCTCTCTCTCTCTCTCTCTCTCTCTCTCTCTCTCTCTCTCTCTCTCTCTCTCTCTCCATCCTTTTCCTCTCTGCTAAAATGTGTCCCCCCAGAGCTGGGTGGGGGGGGGGGGGGGGGTTTGGGTGAGTGGAGGGTGATGGAGAAGGGATGGGAAGAGTTGATTAGGAGGAGAGTTCAGGGTGGAGGTGGAGGAGGGTTAGAGATGGGTGAGGGTTTGGAGGGAGAAGTGGAAGAACAGGGGTTTCTATATATATGTGTGTGTGTGTGTGTGCGTGCATGCGTGTGAGAGAGAGATCGGTGATTGTGTGTGTGTGCATGTATGAACAATAGGTTTTATCAAGCCAGCTCGGATATTGCGTGTGTGCGCGCACATGCATGTGTTTAGGGCCTTGGAGGGGTGAGTGTGCCCTCTGATAAGGCATCCTAACTTAATGAGCTTGAAAAGGGGGAGGCATGGGGGGGGGGGAGGGGTTGCACAGGGGTTCAGATGATGGTTGAAAAAAAAAAAAGAAAAAGGAAAGCAGGGGGGGATTGTTTAGGGCTGTAAGTCTCGAGGAGAAGCCCAGGGGTTGTTCAAACGGGGTGCAGCATGTCACACAGGATCCCATTTTTGGAAAGTCTTCAAAAGTCAGATTTACCCTCCGGACCATTTCCCAGGTCTTACAATTTGAAAGTCTAGACAGTTTGTGCTTTACGTGGAAAATCTAACAATGTATTTAGAATTCTTATGTAACCACGAGACGGAGAAGACGGTATATTGTTCATAAAACAACTTTTCCTCATGGGCAGAATGCGAACATCAAGCCCTTCCATGTCACAGCACCTTAAATGTTTTAAAGGTGATCACTTTGAACAACAAAAAAAAAAAAAAAACGCAGGGAGGATTTTTTATTTTTTTTGCCTCTCCCGTCGTCAGATGTCGAGCTACTTGTCGTCGTCATGCCCTGGAAAGAAAAACAACAAAAAAATAAAATGTAGGAGTGCGCGCACCGCCTCGCTGCAAGACACAAGTGTGTGCGTCCTCTCCTCTCCTCTCCAAATGTAGGAGTGTTGGCTTCCTCGCTCACAAAATGTAGGAGCGCTCGCTGAAGATTAGAGCCCTGCTAAAATGGATGCCTGACCCTGCGCTGAGGCACAGAGATCAACCAAAGAGGGCAAAAATATATATATTTATACGGCCCTCTGTGCATACACACACATCAAGATATGACACATCCTTCACCTCACATATTTACAGCTGCAGATATTTGACAAAAAAAATGAATTTTATTGAATCTTAAAGGAGCAAGAAGCAACAAATTCTCTTTTTTTTCAGACTATATTTTATTTTTTCTCCTTCTCACTTCACACTCTCGATAATCTCCAACGCTCTCCTTCCCTGTGCGTGTCTCTGCACCATCTCTCTGTCTCTTCCTCTCCCTGTCCGTCTTCCTCCTTCGCCTCCCATCACTCTCTCTCTCTCCCCGAGGTCATCGAGGGCAAGCGTGGTGCCGTGGACTAGTCGATAAGTATCATGTCAGACTATTTCATGTGTTTTCAGCCAGAGGTTCCAGTCTCTCTGTAACCCGGCACTGTACCACAGAGCAGCGTCGCTTTTTTTTTTTTTTGTCTGCAGCACTCGGGTGTACGTACATTTTGAACTTGTTGAGGTTTTTTTTTTTTTTGGTGATTCTGCCTTAGAGTGTGCTGATGCAGAGAGTATTTGGTTTCAGGTATGAAAAAACATCCAGAGTTTGTAGAAATATAACTATTAATACCAACCTTTTATGTTCTTACCACAGCAGCAGCAGCAGGGAGTCTAGCTCAATTAAAAAAATCAGAAAATGTCTCATTCTTACTTTAAATTTACTCAACAGGGATTTCTTCCTTTTTTACTTTTTGCTAAATTCACATTTTTGCCATGCTTTACAAAATGAACATAAAGTGCAGATTATGCACTTTATGAAATATGTAATATTATATGCATTACAAAGGATTAAAGGTTAAATTACCTCAAAGAATATATATAAACTTTAGTCACAGTTTTCATCACTGATGGAGAAGAACCTCCTAATTTAAAACCTATAACGAGAGTCTTCTGTTTTCTGATGAGTTCCTGTGTCTTGGATCATTTTCAATTTCAAGAATAAAAATAGTTTAGCACTTTCACTCAAGTCAAAGTTTGAATATGAGGACTTATTTGTGTCTTTAGAGCAGGAGGAAGATGTTTCCTATGTCGATTTGCGATCTTCCTCTGCTGAACGATGATATTTACACCTGGTGGAGGACGCGCTGTAGCTGCTGTGTTTAATGATGGCAAAGCCTATAAAGCACGTTTGAGATGAGCATGTTAATAAAACAACAGTTAGTGTCGTCGACAGTGAAAAGGTAAACAGTGTTGACCACACACCGGTCTCAGGAGTGGACTAAAGGTATGATTACATAAATCGTCATATTGAGGTCATATCCCTCTTCAAATGTCTCCGCCATGACTCATCGGGTGTCACAAACTCGATGTCAACGCACGTCTCTTCTCCGCAGCCGAGGGCCTTCAGAGTTAAAAAAAAAAAGTCTTAACAGGGAGACAAGACAGTGGGGTTAAAAAAGAGAAGAGGGAGTACATTTTTTTCTTCCTCCTCTTCCTTCGTCCACCTCCACCCTCTCTCGGGGTGTCACGTCCTATTTGTGTCCGGAGGCCGCCTCTCTGGCGGTGGCGATGGCGAGAGGCGCTCTCTCGCTTGGCTGGAGAGCGGGGAAGGACTTGGTAGCACGAAAGCGGTGGTCTGTGCTCACATGGGAGAGAGAGAGAGAGAGAACATGGAGAGAGAGAGAGAGAGAGAGAGAGAGGTAGAGAGAGAGATGCACCCGTTCAGCCATGTCTTTGACAGGGGAGTCTTTCCGACAGGCGTGAAGAAAGGAAGGGCTGACTGGGCTGAGTGAACTCAGCCCTTGACACACACACACACACACACACACACACACACACACACACACACACACACACACACACACACACACACACACACGTACATGTTTTTTGTCGCTAAGGAGGATATTGCATTGACTTGCATTCATTCGCTCATCCTTTGACCTTACATCAACCATAAGAGCGACACGGCTAACCTTAATCCTGATCATACTCTCAAATAAATTACGCGTTCCGAGCCTCACATTTTAACATTTAGTCTTTTGAGGTTTCCGTTTTGTCGTCAAATGGACGTTTTGGTCTCCGTAATGTGGCTGTCTGATGTGATTTTCGTCCCCACGGTGGAACTACACCTTGCGTGTCGCGTTCTCATGACCCCGAGAATCCATTTTTTTTAGCACACTCACACATCTTCAACCCCCCCTCCCCCCCTTCTCCCCTCCCCCCCTCAAGTAGTCGTCATTTTACAGGATCTGTCATTTTCGACAGTATCAAAATGTTTAGATTTTGGATGTCTGTACATCTACTCCTAAATATTCTCTCCTCCATTGTTGGGTTTTTTTTTTACCTTCCCTTCATTCCTCTGCCGCCGCCGCTGCTGCTGCTGCAGTGAGAGAGAGAGAGAGAGAGAGAGAGAGAGAGAGAGAGAGAGAGAGAGAGAGAGAGAGAGCGCGAGTGTGAAGCCACATAAGGTTATACACAGTGGCATGACGCCGTGCATTCTGATTTATAGATCTAAAATGGCCGCCGTGTTGTGACTGCTGTACAGGGCTGGACGGAGAGCGAGGGAGTCATGCGGGATGTGGGGGGGGGGGGGGGCGGGGGGGGGGGGGGTGTATGTTTGCCCAGAATAGCAGACCTTTTCTTGGACATGTTGTCCTGCGCACATGAAGCATCCTCTGCCCCGAAGCGCTCGCTAACACACTGGTTTGGTGTTGTTGACTGATTAATTAGGCCATGATGTCCACGGCTCCACGCTTGTGTCGGCGGCTGGTTTCACCATAATGCCGCCGCCGCCGCCGCCGCTCTCACATGTCACGAGTGCACACATTTTGAAAGGTAAATATTTCCACGCTTGTTGAGGGTTTGGCGGTTCTGCGTTGAGGCGGGGGTGTCTGCCGTGTGTGGATGTGTTCGGGCTCTTCCTGCAGGGAGATTAGAGCCCTCACATTGTAGCGGCAGCCACTGAGGACTTAGAGGTCAGCTGCTGCCTCAGCCTCTCTCTGTGGGGCGCAGAGCTTTGATTTACTGACTCCACTGCATCACCTCCAGCACACACACACACACACACACACACACACACACACACACACACACACACACACACACACACACACACACACACACACACACGCACACACGCACAGCTGGTACCACACTGCCTCCATGTGGACAAGATTATTACCTCCCCTCCTGCCCTTCATTGACATCAGATTATTAATCTGTGTGTTATATTAAACTGACGTTATCCTTCACCTGACGATGACCTAAATGTTTTTATTCATGGAAAATGTCTTATTTCTAGCTCGTGTTTTGTTTTTTTTTGCTTTGAGTTCAGATGCTCAAGTTAAAAAGTCTTTCTTTTTACACTAAAATTAATTGTTCGCAAAACTTTCAAGCCTAAAAAAAATTAACCTTCAATTATAATCACTAATCAAGCAGAAATGTCACACAAAAAAAACTCTGGATCAAGCTTTTTCTGATGCAAAAACAATATTTAAGACTGATTTTAATTAGAATAAGAATGGTATTTATTTAAAAGGGACAATGCAATTTAACATAGTTTCAATCCAGAGCCTGAGACTGATGTGCTGCACAGAGAGTTTATAGCTTTTGCTAATTTCCAACTCTTGTCCTGATTAAAAAACGACTCATTGAAACTGAGTGTCACCTTCATTAAAGAGTACAGAAAGATGAATGTGCAGTCTGAAACAGGTGCAGGGCTCACAATTCAAAGTGAATACATCAATTATTGAGAGGAGAAATATAACAAACGCAAACTCCTCTGTACAGATTAAGAGGGATTATTGGATCTTTTGGTTAATGGTAAATGGACTTGAGCTTGTACAGAACTTTTCTAGTCTTCTGAATACTCAAAGCACTTTTACACCGCAGGTCACACCTACGCATTCACACCCTGATGGTAGAGTTTTTAAAGTGATCAGTAGTAACTTATCCCATTCACACACCGCCAACAAAGCAGCAGGAGCATTTTAGGGTTAAGTGTCTTGCTCAGGGTCTCATCGACATTTAGCTGCAGGAGCTGGGGTTCAAACCCTCGGTGAAGAGACGACTGACTCTACCTCAGCTGCCTGTTGTCAGGATGAAAATAGTGTAAATGATGAACTGTGGTCATGAGTCTGGTTAAATACCCGTGTTTTAAATGGCATGTTAGACATTTCCCATCAACTAGTGTTAATATAGAAATGAGGAAGTAACTTTTGGAAGAACAATTTTCATATTCAAATCGATGCCTGCACACAATGCAGCTGCTCGAGAAGCTTCCTTCTTTAAAAAAACAACAAAAAGGTGTTTGCCCTACACATTTACATTTTATCTAATCAATACTCCTGAAATAATTTGGGTAAAAAGGACCAGCAGACACACCTGTGATCATCCTACAATAAGAACACTGACTTCATTATGCTGTAAAGTAGCTCTCATGTTAGCACAGCAGCTAACCTAGAGGACGCACTCCATTTGGATTCAAAATGGCTAAACGTGTCTTATCTGCGGTTTGATGCTGGGCCGGTAGCGTTTGAGTCGATCACCTAAATATCACTTATAATTTGAGCTATCGAATGTAAAAACTGGTTATTGTAGTTGAACGTCGATCTCTGAATGTGAGCCAGCTGACACGTAGAAGAAGAGTCTGATCCTCCTTTAAATTCTCTAACCGTATCCATGGCGATGTCATACAGAGAGAGAGGGCGTGCGCAGGAGCAGATAAGAACATGTTGAGCCAGGATCGACGACGTTTAGCTTCTGTTTCATGTCGCCTTCTCAACTCTGTGAATCGACGCCCCCGTAAGGCACGGCTCTTCATGCTGCACGCCGTCCTGAGGTGTACCGTGCTACATGCGAGCTACGTGTTGCCCTCAGCCGGTCCCCGTGCACGACGAACTTGTTGTTCTCTGTCAGCTCTCAGGAGCACTGATCTAGGGAGGACTGAGTGCTTGTATTATTAGATAGAGAAAACCACTCAGCGCAGAAGCTATTTGATATATTTGTCAAAGGTGTTTAGTGTGTGTGTGTGTGTGTGTGTGTGTGTGTGTGTGTCAGCGAGCGTGCTTTCTTTTCTTTTTTTTTCCTGGTGTCTTTGAAGCCTTTTCTCAAGGTGTTTTAAAAGTGTAAGTATGAAAGTGTCTTAAGGAGTTCTCAAAGAGAGCGGATACCCTTTGATGCTTTGTCCCACAGAGAGAGCCACAGAGGCAAGCTGCGCTGCGAAAAGGGAAAAAGATGCTCCTTTCTTCTGTCACTCCTCAGTCACCCCGCTTCCTCGTCGAAACGAGCACAAACTCTTTACTGTATTAGCGAGAGGTATCAAAAGTTCACAGCCAATACACAGCAGAATAAAAACAACCATTTAAGAGGTGTGTTCGCTTTGAGGAAGTTACAGAAGAAAGAGGAGAAGGTGCTTGAATGTATGTCATGACTGAGTTGGTGGGAGCAGGATCTGAACGCTGCTGAATGCTTTTTTTTCTAGCACAGGAAGTGAAGACAAATCAGCTGAACTATCTTAAAATGTGGAGATTTCTCTAAACCCAAACTGCATGTCATCTGAAATACGAACATGAGTGTCTTTATTTTTGAAATACCTAAGGCTGAGTTCAAACGTAGGAGGGATTCCTCCTCCTCTGATTTAAAAAAAATAATCCCGTCGACACACACTCTCAAAAACATCTTCATCCACATGGGAACAAATAACGCACTATCATGAGCACGCTAAGTCAACAATGATGTCCTTCGCATGAGAACATTTTCTCGCCATTCCTCTGCTATGACCATTTCATTTCCCAAAGTTGTCCAATCAGGCGTCTCTGCTCGTCAACATAGAGGGAGACAGTAACTGTTTATGTATGTGTGAGCGTGTATAAAGTCCAACTTTCACACCAGCACTAATTTGGTTGCGTCTGCCATCACACTTATCTCATGTAAACGAAAGGTACAGCGTCAAACAATGACGTCAAAAGGAGGAGAAACCGGCGCACAGTGTGACCTTTAACTCAGTTTTCCCAGCCTACACATTAACACCTTAAGCAGAGTTTTTTTTCAAGTCTTCACCCTGGAAGGAGTTTTCAAAAAGGTTCATTTTCAGTGACCTAAAATGCGTTTAAGGTCACTGAAAATGCACCTTTTGGGAAAACTTGCACTTTGCATGTACAAAAGGCCAAAACACACAAAAAAAGCTATGTTATGCAAAAATACCCGCCTACACGTAAACGATTTTTTTCACCCTTCTGGATTGTTCTTTTTTTTGTGTCTTGTCCGTAGGATCTGAATAAGAAAGGCTACGGCCCCATCACTACAGAGATCCTGGAGGGGCAGCAGTTTTACTACGCTGAGGACTATCACCAGCAGTACCTGAAGAAGGTACCCAAAGGTTACTGCGGCCTCAAAGGAACCTGCATCTCCTACTCCAGGATCCCTGCAAAGGATGAACTGTGAGGGGTCTGTGGTGAGATAGGGAGGGGGCAAGAAAAGGGAATTCTTAACGGGTCTTTATCTTTCTTACTCTTTTTTTTATAAAGAAACTAGAATCACATGCAGTTTTTATTTTTATAAAACAAAGCAGATATCCTTCCTTAGCCTTAGAGACCATTACTGTACCAACATTGTCTCTTTATAAATCACCTGTTCAACAGTATGTGCTTTATATGAACACTGGAAAAATAGAATCTTTAAAGATAAGAAGAAAGATGACATGGGCTGCATCCGAATTGCAAAGTACCTACTCAATCTGTCAGTAGGCAGTACCTACTATCCATGCTGTCTACTGTTTAGTATCTACTATTCAGTATGCACACACAGTAGGCAGATATTTGTTCCTACTTCGTCTGATTCATTCAGTATGGAAGTGGCGTCATTTATGTTACCCGAACCGGCTGCATTAACTCGTTTTTTGGTTTTTTTGTTTAACTTTATTCAAGAAGAGTAATGCACATATACAGTCAGGTAAAAAAAAACAATATCACAAGTAAAAGGCAGATTAAATAACTAAATAACATACAGTACATACAGGAAAGTACAAATGAAAGACAGTAATATACAGAATATAAAATAAACCAATAAAGACACATTTAAATAGTGAAATCATGATTTAAATAGAGGGGGAAAGGTTTTATAATAATGCAGACATTTGTTATATTTTCTGTTGTTAATTAAAAGTAGTGATTTCAGTCGGGACTTTAAATGAAGATTAAATTAATCCACGCTCGTTTGTTTTGATTTGGAGGCGCACGTGAAGTGACGATTTACGATTAACTTCGCACTGCATTGTGGGTGGTAAAATACAATTAATTTCATGAAAGGATGCATCCGATCCTTACACTGCATGAAACCCGGAAGTTAGTATCCATACTGAAATGTTCAGTATACTGAAACTCCCTACTGAAAAGTACGTACTGCCTACTGAACTGTGGCTATTCAGAAAGGGGCCATGATGGTTTGATGAAACTTTGTCACAGCAGTGCAGCGGCCTATTGGACTGCAGGGACACTAAGCCACCACAAGGGGGTGATGTTTCCCCAAAATCAAACATCAGCTCAAGCTGTTTAGTATTTCTTCCCTTTTTAGTGAGGCATTTTTAAGCTAAGAAACCCTATAAGTGTTTATATTATGAAGTTGGTTGACTCAAAGAACATCAACTAAACATATTAATACGACCATCCTAAATCCAGAACAATGTTACCTCTTGACTGTTAATGCCTCAGAGTGCTTATATGCAGAAAGTTTAAATGGTGAATAGTTCTGTGAAGTGCAAAAACAAAGATACGAGCTTGAATCTATGCAACCTTTTCTTTCTTTTTTTAGTGGGAATAAAGTATATGAATGAATTCTCCTTGATCATAATCCACTGTACTCTGCCTTTTTACTGTCTCTCACTCATTATTAAAACAAACCTTTTTAAATATTTAGATTTTGTACGATGTCTGTTTTTTTGTGTGTGTAGGTGTAAAGGTGTGATCTTTCATGCCTCTGCTTGTGCACTTGTGTATCTTAAAGATTAGCTACTGTTCCTGCCCCGTTTGACAAAAAGGGACACGGCACACCACTCGGGGGACGAACAGGCATGACTCACTGTGACACACATACACTCTCGGACCAGTCATTTATCACTGAGTGACACATCAGAGGCACTCATGTATGCAATATGATACACACTCTCCTTTCACCCTCTAAACACATAATTATGAGTAAAAAAAAAAAAAAAAAAAGTCCTTTAAGAGATCATATCACTACAAACGACAACTTCTGAACAGGCAGCGTTCCAGCTCTTGCTATTATTAAACACATCAACCTGATAGTCTTTATTTCAAAATGAAAATCACACTCATCACAGCATTCCGAAATACACAGATGATATCTAGAAAAAGCTTTTTGGTCGACCGCAGTAGTGTGATTCACCCCGCTTTTTTCTCCCTCTCTGCTATCTCTCTCTCTCTCTCTCTGTCTGTGTGTGTGTCACATCCTGACACCTGTGTGTAGGTGTGGACCAGGGCACAGGTGCAGGTGCAACCTCTCAGGGCCTATTTTAGTATTGGGGCAGATATTTTTTGCATGTGTCTGCATGCAGCAGCCGCTTTGTGTGCATCTGTGTGAGTGTGTGTGTGTGTGCGTGTGTGTAGCTGTGGCTTGCTTGATCGAACTACACAGAGTGGTATGCGGTCGAGCCAGCTAGCTGTTTTCCATTGCCTGTCTTTATTTTTTGCGTGCTGTTGTTTTGTCAAACATTATAGAGGAGATAACCTTTTAATAATCTTTTTGAAGAGCGTTTGATCGCCTCGTCACAGACGTTTTCCTGCCGTCTGTCTTGACTTCACGAGACACCTCACTGAACCAAAAGCATTGCTCTGAGAAGGCAACCCTGACATTATGAGTCCATTAAATGTAAGATAAGATCCTAACATCTCCACGTTTAATGTAGTCGCGTTAAAATGTCTGACATTTATAAGTAGCTGCACTGCGTGAGAGAGAGTGTATGTTTTCACTGTCTTCCTTTGTAATAGATAAAAAATGGAGCGTGGAAATGCATGGTACTCTCATGTACGCATCCATACACAAACACAGTGAGGCAGGGCAGGACAGGAACCAGGCTGTGTGTGCCCTTCAGACAGAGCCTATTGTCTGCAGATGGGCCTTTAATGGCCCCACAGCTGGCCACAAAGAGCATGCATGCACCGCTCCAGATCGCTGCTATGGCCTATCCTCAGTCACCCTGACGAGAGCACCAACACCACCGTGCACAGCCGCGTGATATCTTCGTCTAATATGCTTTTTAAAAAGATGCTCCGTGTGTCATTTCTCCGTATTCCTTCCACTTAGATATCCTAGCAAATTTAAAGAAGAATGGGTTTTTACGAGTGGGCTGAAGGTTTTTCGCTTGTTTGTACCTTCACATGCACACATTTCAAACACACACATCCCAACCACCACCTCTACCTCCGTCCTGTACCGCTGCCTAATGCAAGAAGGCATCGCCCACGCAAAAAAAAGAAACAAACACACCAAAAAGACACCTTGCAGAGACGTGCACCCACACAACATTTTTTTCTTGCACTCTCTCTTGATACATTCTCTTTTGTGTCCTCCTTTTTCGCAGCTTTTTTCATTTGTCTCGCCCCTGACAGCCTTAATAGATCTCACCCTGTGTACATACAGCCCCAATGCGTATACATTTATCATCGTGGACTGCCATTGCTGGGAGTTCTTCTTCAAATGCGGTGCCATTTAAATTTGTTTGCATTGTTTGGCGAGCCACAGAAATAGAACAGCAGCAGAGTGTTTGTATTCTGGTGCCATCCTACCAGCTGGAGAATTGTTTTGCCATCTTGTCTTGTTCCACACATAATTACTTTTCTAGAATGTCGAGGTAGCGGGCGCACAATTGTGTGCTCGATATACGTGTGGGTGTGCGTATCTTCTGAGAGCAGATGGAAAACAAAACGCTCTTTTCAGTACGGCCTGTGCACTTCTCTCGTGATGTTAAGTGAGTTGTGTGCGTCTTTTTTTTTTTTTTTTTTTTTTAGATGCCAGATGTGTTTGCATCCCTCCCTTGCTCTCCCTTCCCCTCCCTCTGGTTCCTGCATGGGCTTCAGGGTCTCAATCAGAGCATCAGGGCTCCAGGAACCGTGAGCACAGCAGTCTCTCTGTGCTGTCCCAGAGAAATGCAGCCTTGTCTGGGTCGGTGCATCTGCAGCCTTGGGGGGTGAGCCGGGGGAAGCCAGTTGAACCCTGGTGCCCCTGCAATGTCAGTTTCACTTCAAGGTTTTTCCTCCATTGGTGTGGCCTGACCCTGAACTCTAGCAAAAAGCTTATAGAAGAGTACTACAGTATGATACAGTGTATGTTATCACTGTTGCATTAAGACGTTTCAAAGTGTCTTCAAACAGGTTAGTTTGGTGCAATACCCTCTTTGACAATGACGGCATGCTCATACACGCAGAGCTGTTCTTTTCTCACACTCAGAGAACTTGTCCCAGGACTGTTCCTCCACTCCTTTCCTTTCCTCCGGGAATAGCGATGAGTTAAGGGTGGGCGTAGGGGTTGGAGGGCAGCACGTGCGGCAGGTCCCGGTTGGCTCGCTCGCTCACCCACTAAAGCCCCCATGGCTTTCTGGCTGAGGGCCCACACTGTGACACTCTCTCTCTTGCACCTGGGAGCCTGGTGTGTTGTCAGCCATGCTAGCTCGCTCGAGCTAACACCACATGACACACAGGAAACACCGAAATAACTGCTGAGTGTCTTCAGCACGGTAACCACTGACTGGAGGTGTGCTGCTGACAGAACAAGGCTGAGGAGAGAGGGGGGTTAAAGGGGAAGACAGAGACTAAAGGAACGCTGGGTTGGGATAGGAGAGACAATGGCTTTAGGGTGTTAAGAATAGAAAACTGGAAAAGGAAAATGAAACACAAAGCTGCTTAGGGCGCACTCGCACCTGTGCTGCCTTGATAAGAGGAAGATTCCACTGGCCTTTATCTCTCTCACAAAATGTTTAACCAAATGCGTTCATGTATTCATTGACATATCGAGCATATCCTGTTTTGTCATTTTGTTTAATCATCAAACCGCTACAAAAAAATGATTGTGCAACAACGAACCATTGACATTTTACAGCTGAGGAACAGATGTAACTGTGAAATTTCCAAAACACGTCTTTCTCTCTTGCTCAATCTGCAGCGTCTGTCTGCACTCTGATTCATCTGAGCCACACGTCAGTGGAGTCAGGTCTTTTTCTTTTACCGCCACCGTCAAGACTTTGATTAGGGATCAGCACAGTGTGTTCCACAACATTTGGGTTTGTTCAAGAGCTGATGTGCTTGTGTGTGAAATTTATGAGGAAGCAGGAAAAAGAATCCAAACACACACGTTCACCTTTCTCATTGCCAAATGCACAAACGGTGTTTTCTGTAGGGTTGCCACCGACGACTCATTTCTACCAACACTTTGAATCCTTTTTTTTTTTTTTTTTTTGTCTTGAGTTCAGTTTTCAGTGGAGAGGCCACTCAACGTGGTGATGTGCTGACAGTACTGTCTGCGTCTGATTGAATATGTTTCCCGTCTATGCTAAAGATGTGAAGGAAATGAGTAGATAGAGGGAGAGAAACAGAGCAGGGAGGGGAGGGGGGGGGGGGGAGAGATAGTGCTGCTGGCTGCACTAGGAGGAAGCTGGGTCTGATGCTTCTCCATGCAGCTGCTCCCAAACACCCACACTCTTCCTGTTGGAGTGTGTGTGTGCTTTTTTTGTGTTTAGATCGAGTGTCTTACTTAAGGAAAGAGGAACCTGTATTGTATTTTTTTGACTTGAATGGTGTAGGGATGTTGCTTTTTGTTACCCATATCAGAGAATAGTTTAATGACTATACAGCCTGTTCTCTACAGACGTATCATTTTCTACGATCAAACAGGAAACCGCCTAGAACAAAAGGTTTCAGTGGTGACGCTTTAAAATGTCTTTAAAAAGGAGAACAGGTAATCTACCTCAATGAGGCGATCTAGAATAGCTCAAGCAGGTTTTGTGCCGCCTGTTGTCTTTTCAAAGAAACTCTGGCCTCAAAAAACATCCGCTGGCCCGACAAGTCAGTGAATGGAAAGGTTTGAGGTGAGAGTGTGGCCACGCTGAGGTGTCAGCATGGTGTGTGATCATGTACCGGTTACTGCGTGTGTGTGTGTGTGTGTGTGTGTGTGTGTGTGCGTGCTTCATGCATTTCTGTGTGTGTACGCGCGGCCGCCTTTTTGAAGTTTCCATCACAATGAAACGCAACAGGATTGTTCACAAGCCACATCGCTGGTGTAACTGACTCGTGGGTTTGAAGCAGCGTTGTCGTTTCAGGTTGACCTCTGTATACTCGTCCTTTACAGACAGACAATCCAAATAAATATAAACATGTTTAAATCACATTTAAAAACAACAAAAGTTGGCTAAATCATCTGAAGAGTCATAAACACAACACAATAAAACAACTCAGACCAATTTTAAAAACTGCATTCAAATGAAAAGGAAAAGGGGTGAAAGGCGACTCTCAAGCTAAGCTAAAGGGTATTCAAAGTTTGATTTAAAAACAGGCAGTGACCGGGGTCAAAGGTCAAACTGCCTGTGACAAGGTGTCAGAATATTATTATTATTATTTTTTTTTTTCAAATGAAAGAAACAACTAGTGCTTTTACTTTTTGTAAGATTAGCAGTTATGGGGCACCAGTGGTTGGTACGCACGCCTCATGTACGGAGGCCGGGGTCCTCGATGGTGGGGCGGCCGGGGGTTTGAGTCCGACCTGTCGCTGGCTCCTTTCCCGCAGGTCACACCCCACTCTCTCCTCCCGATTTCTGACTCCATCCACTGTCCTGTCTCCAAATAAAGGCCAAAGTTATACATTTTATATCATCTGAATCTTGATAAAGTACATAATCAAATGAAGAAGTTGTTAAGAGAATGAATGGAGTGTAGGGGATGCTCATTCTCTAACACAAGGTGCATACACAAACAAACTCTGGCTGGTGGTGTAGGGGGTCGGCTTACCTCCTGTCAGCAGTCGGCGCCCAAGCACACAGTCCCTGTCTTAAGTTTTGTTGTTCTTACAAGTTGGTCAACAAAAGCGGGAGGTAGTGTTTATCCGTCTACTTGTTGCTTCGACGTCGGGTCACCTAATGGCTCGGCGTCGAGATCCCCTGCATGCTGTTACTTCACACACTTAACCCACCTTGGGCCACTGTGTTAATTGATAAACCCCGCCCACTACCACGCAGCCAAAACTCAAAAGAGGAAGTCAAGTTTTAGATCGTTAATGTTAAATGAAGCCAGTGATACTCCCACTATCAAAACCAATTAAGAAGCTGAAACCAGTTTAGATGTGATTGACTCTGTGAGCGATGTAATTCCTGTGTAAACGGACAAAAAGCAAACTCGTCTGTGGCTGAACGAGGAGAGTTTGTTTAACAGTCGGATCAACAGAAAGTCAACAAATCCATCTGAACTCATTCGTCATCAGGATAACACTGTCGGCTCCGTCCTGTATCCAGACCGCTGCCTGCGTTGTCAGCTGATGAATTGTTGCCCGACAAAATTGAAACGTCAAGCTGGATGGGGATGCTGTGTTGACTGGAGGCTGTAGCTGCTACTTTGCATTATTGTTGTTGTAGTTTTTTTTCTGCTGCTGCTGCTGCTGGTGCTGGGCACTGAGGCAGGATACAGTACATCTGCTCCACTCTCCATAATGATGGGGCAGCAGCAACGTGCTCAGCAACCAAAACTGTGTGATGGACTTTTCCATTACAGTGGTTGCCAGTTCACGATAGATTGCTATTATCGGAGGAAATTAGAGTTCAGGGAAAATTACAGAACAGGATTTCCTCCCCCAAAAAAAATTTGGGTGATTTTTTTTGACTGAAGTTGCACATCTTGTTAGTTCGAATTGAATAACAGCCGCTTCTGAAATGGCATGAAATTAGGATAAATGTAAAAAAAACATTTTTAAATACGGACATTTTGATTAATTTCATAATCTCAAAGCTTTTTTTCATTGCTCCCAGGGCTGTAAGTTGAGTGATATCAAGAATGGAGCTGGAAAAATGTGTATTTTTCCCCCGTAGTTTTGTTGCCATTTGTAGATGCATTACACTCGGTATGTAGCTACGAATAAGCTAGGTATGTTTAAGAGATGGAGTATAGGACGTGCATATTATAGACCCTAACTCTATTATTGCATCCTGTAAATTTGAGAAGAAACGTCAACTAAAAACATGAATGGAGCGCCTTGTGTTGGCTACCTATTTCCATTTGTGTTCCATGATTATCCACTTACTCTTTAAAATCGTAATCGTCTCTCCTTTAAGCGGGAGATTGTCGTGATGTGAGCGCCTGAAGGCCACTGTGCAGAGATAGTCATCATCGCTGTGTTCATATCTACGTTAGCAGCTACATGTGCAGGCTCGTGAATGAAGAGTGTGTTTAAGTGAATCTTCTTAAACTGCTGCTGTACATCGACAGTCGTCCTCATAGCTTTAACCTTTAATGACAAATACATCTTCTTCCTCCTCACCTCCTTCTTCTTCTCGTCTCCTTTCACATGCCCGTCTTTGTCTTGCTCACTCACTCCTCCGTCTGTAAAACACTCCTCTCCTCCCCCTCCTTCTCTCGGGGCCTTGTGAGATGAGTACAAGACAGGGGAGAGTGTGAGCTGTGGTGAGCCACAGACCAAAATAACTGGTACTTTTTTTTTTATATAAAAACACATGTGCATCCACCCACACACAGAGTCACATACGCGTATACACACATACACACACACACACTCTCACACTCACTCGTAGACAGACAGAGGTCCCTTTTAGCGGATGATCCCTGGAGAGAGGTGAAGTGGGATTATATTTGGTAGAGCTGCTGCACCACAGGGAGTGAAACGGGCCATGTGAGGAAGATGCTGATTGTTTGTTAAATTTCTCGACTGTTTGAAGTCAAAAACTAGAACGTTGAAGTTGTAAAATAAGCAGTGGTTCATCCTTTCAGTTTCCACTTCTATCTCCAATCAGCTGCGAGACACTTCCCTCTGTTTTGGTCTCACTTTCTCCCTCTGTGGTGACAGATCCTGCAGCCTCGCCGTCAAGCTGGCATAGTGGCATCATTCTAAAACTGGTATTAGGCATTTCCTGCTGCGTCCGTTGGCGGGTGTTAGGGTGTGTGCGTGCGTGTGTGTGTGTGTGCGTGCGCGTGCATGTGTGTGCGAGTGTGTGTGTCGGGGCGGAACGCACCTGGTCCGCGCAGCTGTGGGGATCCTAGCAGGGGGGAGACAGAGAAAGAGAGAGATAGAGGAAGGGGAGAAAGAGAGAGAGGGATGGGAGGAGGCGAAAAGGGGGCCCTGTGTGTGCTGTACTGGGGACCCAACAAGTTCAGATAGAAAGGAAAAAAAAGGTAGGAAGATGTAGGAGAGAAAAAGAGACACAGTTTCTATGCTCAGCAGGCATAGGGTTCTTAAACTGTATCCTAAAGCTTAGAAGTCGCTGGAACTAAAAATGTCTTCTGTTTGTTAGAATAATCTTATCAAGAAACGAGAGCGTTCACCGAAATCAGTGTGCTCTGCTTCTTTTCTTAAAGTTTGACGCTGCTCATAAACACTCTAAATCAACCTTGTGTATCTATCATTTATAAGCTCTTGTCTAGAGGGAATCGTATTCTCTCACACTTCCTACACACTAGTTCACTCACTTTCATGTTGAAGAAAACGAGCACTATTCTGGATCCATTCTAACTGATATGCACGTGTCAGAAAAAAATATTTGCTTGTCTGCCTTTTTTTGTTCTCGCTATCACTCACTGGAAAATAATGTGAGTCCATGCCAGGATGCAGTTCCCCTGTTTCTCTGCAGAGGGGGCAAGGAATCTGGGAACAACAGGATGGAAGAGCACAGATATAAAAAAATAAAAAGTTTAGAGATTTAAGTTTGAGGTTAAAAAAAAGGAAAAAAAAATGAAAGAAAGAAAGAAATAGGCCAGAGATAAGAGGAAAAACTCTGAGGGAACCAGCAAACTTGTTCCTCATGATTTTTCATTTAAGTGCTCAGAGATCACAAGCACAGATGTGTTCACACACACACACTCACACACTCACACACTCACACACTCACACACTCACACACTCACACACTCACACACACACACACACACACAGTCTATTTCGCAGCTGGACGACCAAGACGCAGTCAGCACTGAGAGGGTCAAATGACCAGGCCAAAGGTCAGGCCACAGAGAACTGTAGTAGAGGAAGGGGAGGGGGGGGGGGCACACACTCACACACTCACACACTCACACACTCACACACATTTAGTCACCAGCAACACTTAGGCGACTCCTGAGTCTTTGCTCCAGATGGGCACAGGATGCAGATAACGGTCTGAAGTAATAAACACATCACACACACACACACACACACACACACACACACACATGCCCTCACACAACATTTCAGTCAGAGTTGTGGTCAGCTGATAAGGAACCGAGAAGGACAGCATGGGTCAACATCAAAGCAGCAGCTGTTTTTATCTATTCTGAAATAGTTTAAATCTTTGTTGGTGAGAGGTCCAAATATATTTCTTTATTTTGAAAGGGTATGACGTACAACCGTCATTTTTTTTTTTTACGTCAAAATCATTAACCTTCATTCTACTGATTATATTCGAGGATGTTATTGTCCTCTGTTTTCTTTGTGTGATTACTCCACAAGCAGTGACTTAAAGAGCAGCTGTGGCTCAGTGGTCAGAGTCGGTTGTCTCCAAAGAGAGCGAGGTCAGGGGTTTGATCCCCATGCTCCTGCAGTCACATGTTGACATGTCGTCGACAACACACTGAACCCTAAATTGCTCCCACTTCTATGTCAACAGCTTCTACCGTCAGTGTGCGAATGTGCCGTGAACGGCTGAACGAAACATGCAGGAGTGTAAAAGTGGTTTGAGTTCTCTGAATAACAAGTGCTACACAAGTCCAAGTCCATTTAACATTCACTAGATTCTAATGTTTGTGTGTAAATGCAGTTTGAGTTTTGGGATGTTTTATCTTCCCTTTATCCTTCTGTGATAGTTCGCTTTAAGTAGCTAATGCTAGCTTAGGTTAGCATGCTTTAGCTAGGCTAATGTTTGAGCCTTTACATTTGATCTTGATTGTCCTTGTAGCTCCTGTGACCGCCTTTCACCAAAGTTACAAAAGCTGTTTTCATTAGGAGGTCTAAAAATTACTTGAGAATTTCTGGGGGGCAAAGGGGGGGATGGGGGGGGGGGGCGATCCTGAGGCAAGACGTGACTAATAAAGAATGACTTGGAAATGGAAGACAAAGACAGACAAAGTTATTGCTTTACAGCGCTATAATAATAAGAATATTTACCACAGGCCGGATTTGAACCCAGGCTGCCTGCTTGGAGGAGTAAAGTGCCTCTGTACATGGGAGCGTGCAAACTTGCAAACTAACCACTAGGCCACGGGCGTACCACTTCACACTTTTTTTTTTAACTTGTGCTTGCAGAAGAAACCCTTCTACAGTCAGAGTGAATAATGTGTCAGGAGTTTATAAACATTTATAATCATTTCTATAAAGAATGAAGGCCTTTACAGTGCAAGTGTGAAAACACTGAAAGTCTCACTTTACTAGTGTGTTCGTCCTTGTTTACCGAAACCGGCCTTGTAGTGCTCGCTGTTTCTTTGTGATGATCATAAAATGTTGGGGCACAGAAGGTGAAAAGAAACGAGTAAATGACCTTGAAGTGCGCTGACTAATGTGTGACACATAGCTGAGCTGGTGAGCGCAAAGTGAATTTTGCTGCTGTTTCATAATGCGCCATTGCTCCCCAGTGTGACCTCTCTGTAAACATTTATTCGTGTGTGTGTGTGTGTGTGTGTGTGTGTGTACAGGCAGAGTGGATTTGAGCTGGTTTAATAATGTTCTCTTCATACACCTGGAAAGATGGTGCTTCTCTATGATTGTCTGTTTTTAACAAGTATGTGAAATTGAGTTGCAGAGGACGTGTGGTGTTAAATATGAGGAAAAACAACAAAGTCATAAGGGAGGGAAAAGAGGCCTGAGGGCAGGCTGCAAGTCTGTGAGAAATCCTTCATTCTGCCTCTTAAGACAGTCTATTTATTTCTGTGTTCATCCATATCCTTGACACGCACCTATTTATACTTTTCAAGATCCTTTTTTTCTACATATTTGTATCATTATAAGCTGAGTTAAGCATTAAATCCCCGCCCTCTTGTCCCATCCTTAACATAAGATCAGCTATTTCTCATATTTTCCTAATTAAAGAGATTTTTTTCTTTAAAGCAGCAAACCGTTCAAACTTCACTTTTCTTCCCATCGCTCTGATCGATAACACCCTGAAACCACTGAACTCATCTTTCTCCCACTTATCTAACAGCTTAATTGTTGTTCAGTTTGTTATTATTACACCAAATTAGCTTCAACACACACACAGACACACAGGATCTTATCAGTAGATTAAGATATGCTAAGTAACGTGCATGGCCAACGATGCACGTTAGTGACCCCCTGAGTGCAATTAGCCCCGGCATGCAGCCCTAATTTCACAGTGTGACCCCCCCCCCCCCTCTGCTGTCGCTGAGCGGGCGACACCGACACAGAGAAAGACCTACGACTATCTTAAATGTCTTATCTGTGTGCGCCCGGTGATCAATGTGTCCTTTGAAGGAAGGACAAGTTAGTGGGGTGGAGCGAGGGAGGCTGGACGAGCGAGTGCAGAGAGAGAGAGAGAGAGAGAGGGGCAGTATATGGGACAAGAGGTGAGGAAGGTGACATTGTATCCACAGTGATGGATGGATGTTCCCTTACTGAGAGATGGTATCTTTTGAGGCCAGATGACCCCTGAGCCAAAATGGAGGCCTTATGTAAAGAGCAAAACTTAAAGATGTGTGAATTTCCTGAAACCAAAGAAAAGATGAGACAGGGATGTGTTTGTGAACATGGACCCACTTTTAGTTCCTTAAGAAATGTAGAAATTAACGGACATTAGACGGCAGCAGAACACATAAACAATGGCCAAATAGGTAAAAAAAAAAAAAGAAAAGTGATATATTCAGTGTACAGAATATGGTAAAGGTTAAATAGTAAAGTGTGAATTCATGATGATTATGATACTGCTAATGTCAGCGATGATCTGCTGGTTTAAACTCCTCATCTGTAAATATTAGCTCAAATGAAGACTTGTTTTTGACAGGTTATAAAACATAAATGTTTGTCTTAAACAAATGCAAAGAAGCAAAGTGTTAAGTTGCAGAAGTCAGTGCCCCAACATGTGAAAATAATCAGGTAAAAATAAGTTAAAAAGGAGCAGAGAAGGAGGTATATGGAGGAGCCCCTCTGCCCTCTCCGTCTCCAGTTAGTCTACTGAAACATCTGGAGCTCACATCAGCCTGCCTCTGAGTGTGGCACTGCTAGAGAAAGAGAGGAGGAAGAGAGAAAAATGAATAGAATAAGAGCGCGGGGAAATTGCAAATACAGAATAGTGACAATAAAATAAAGAAAAATATTAGGTAAGAAAAATAAGCAACTCATGATGATCAAAAGAATCTTCGCTGAAGGGACTCTCCCATTATGATTTCAATGCAAGTAGAGCAACTGTGTTTTGTGTTCATGCATCTGTGTGTGTGGGTGTGTGTGTGTTTTGCTGATGATTTTCCACTGATCAGCTTCGATGCAGAGCAGAGAGAGCATGAACACTGGTTAGCTTCTGTGGCAGATCGCTGTGTGTGGCAGGAAACAGAACAAACCTGTGATCTCTGCAGAAACGCTAATGGAAAACTCAGATAGAAGACATTGGGCGTGTGTGCATTCGAATGTGTGTGCTAGTTGTGGCCGCTGTGCAAGTTGTCAGAAATCTAATTATTCCCTCAACGAGCCGAGTTTACATTATGTGTGACGTTTTCTGAAAGGGGACTAAACGTAGCGAACAGCTGCTTTTGCAAGCTATTAACTTGTGAACCACAGCCTTTCCTCTTCAGATAAAAAGCGAGACTTCCCTTAGAGATGTGCAAAACCAAACAGTCAGTCTTATTTTTAAGACTGGTGAGCTAGGTTTTCCTCAGCTGCAAATTTTATACAAGATAAAAATCATCTCTTCTGCGGAAACCTTTTTTTTTTCATCCATTCTAAGTTTTGTCATGGCAAGTAGCATCTCAGACCTTCATAATATTCTGTTGTACAGTTTTGTGTAGTCAAATGGCAAATTCAAGTTTGGCATATCCTCGAACACTAAGGCTTTGACATCAATTTCATGATCTACAATTCTTTCTCTAGCAACAAAAACGTCTGAGTATTTCTTAAAAATCCCGTCTGACCCTGACGTCTTGTAATTGGGTGCAATACTTCTAATCCCTTTGTTGTCTGAACTGAGCCAAACTAATCCAGATCTTCTCACACAGGCCTGGACCCCGCAGGGTTGATAAGACAGGCATCAGTGAGTGGTTTAAGTGTGTTGAGATGCCAGGATGGTCCTGAAAGCTGATCTCTGAGTATCACTTGACAATGTGAAGTCAGTAGCTGCATTCACAAATGCACTAAACTCCTAAAAAGGGGTTGGGTTGCACGTGTGAACACAAAGGGCCAGAATTTGTCTCCAGACTTTATTTGGACTTTTTCCTGCCAGCCTGCTGCTAAAATGTCTTTGTAAAAAAAATCACTTGAGCTGATATGAGGACGCTGCAGGTAATTTTCAGGAAAATTCACCTGCCAGTCTGTTTTTCTTCCTCTCATTCATTAAAACTGTGAATACGTCCCATTACATGTTGCATACCGGCAGAAACAGTCATTGTACTCCTGGACTATTTTGCTTCATCGGCCATCTTGGGTGTGTTATAATCGTACTGACTTCTGCAGCGTCCTTTTTATGTCATTTCTTGCGTCCTGCTCCCCGAAGCTGAAAGGGAAAACGTTCATCTGTGAAGGGCATGTGTGAACGAGCTAATTGGGAAGATTTCAGGGTGTCCTGAATTTATTTTGGAACGATCAGGATGTGCATGTGTGAAAAAGGCCTAACAATGATGTGTTCACGTCTTTGACTGATACTGGTGGTTAACCCGAGATTTAACTGGGTCAACAGTTGGTCGTTACCAACGTACAGGTTTAACCAGAAGAGGTGATAGTGTGTGTTTTTTTTGTGTGTGTGCATGGGTGGGGCTGTGTTGGGTTGGAGGGTGGGGGGTCACAGGGATGTTCTTGACTGTGTCATCTCCAGCAGCTGTTTCCCTCAAAACCCCCTCCCACCCCATCGCCCGCACAATGAAACCAATACAAAGGAACAGGAAGTGCCTTCCCGTGAACTGGGGCCCAATCAAAGCCGTCATTATTCCCCGTGTCAGAATTCTTTTTTTTTTTTCAAGGAAATAGCTCCTCAGAAAATATGCCAGCTGTGCAGGGAGCGTGGTATTATTGTCTCATAGGTCTTGTCTGTTTTTTTTTTTTATCATTGGGATGCTAACAAAAGGACACACAGACCCGTCTCGACCACGTGCGCGGCACACTGTCACTGCTGTGCCTGGTTTTTTCACAAGGCAAAAACCAGGCACAGCGCTTCTCTGGGGGCTGCGTGGTTATTGTGCCACGATGTGAAAAAGAGAGGGGGGGGGGTCCCCTGCTGTGCCTGCACCGGCTTCTTTGGTTCCCATCCTGAACCGAGCGATTGTCTGGGCCCGAGAGTACACAGATGCAGGAGTACATACATGATCGCACACACACATATACACACACACACACACACACACACACACACACACACACGGCTTATCCCGCTGAAGCCACATCTGTAAGAACGAAGCTCGGATTACAGCGTAAACGGTGGGTTCAGGTGAAGCCTAACGTTTGCCAGATGCTGCGATAAAAGTCACCAGGAGGTTAGCTTAACATTGGAGTGTTGTTGTTGGTCAGGAGGGTGGAATCATCTGCCTCCCTAAGAATAAGGGAGGGGGGGGGGGCGGGGGGCAAGGGGGTGCACATCTGGCTTGAACAGGAAAGTCATTTATGAGCATTATCTTAAAAAGAGCGTGAATAAAACAGCACCCGTGCTTTTTAGCTTTATCTATGGTGTTGAAACAGCAGAGCGGAGCTTAAAATCTTGACATCGCTGAAAAAAAAGAAAAGAAAAGAAAGCTAACTTCTTCCTCGGCTAATCTAATCTCCAGTTTGTCCTCTGTAATCTCTCTGTGGTCTCTGAGGCCTTGCAGACGTCTGAGGGGGGCCAATAATTAACTCAAGTCACTCAACGCGTTGACACAGGTGAGCACTACTCAGGTTGTTAAACAGTCATTACAGGGGCTGCTGTGGTGTGAATGAACACACACACACACACACACACACACACACACACTGTGACACATCTGATTGACTGCTAACATTGTCATAGCTCGTCTGTCACATGGGGCTGAGGCCTATTCTGTTACACAACACCACTGTTGACTGTTGCAGCACTGATTAGATAAAGTTGATGTGCCATCTGAGAGAATCCTCCAAACTTAAAAAAAAACGACTTCTCACTTGTGCCTGAATACAAAGACAGGGATTTCCATCAGTGCAAAACTAGTTCTCACCTCATACAGTACGCTGGCTTTTGTGAGGCCTATCTCATGTTTTGGCCAACGGAGCTGCTTTGCGTCCTTTACTGTGAAGCTTATCAGCGGTGTTTGAAGTGCTGAGGTCATCAGCCTGACCAACAGCAGTCTCTATCTCTGCCTTCTGCTTTTCCAAAAGTTGATTAAACTTATTCCCACGCGTCCTCCCCTTTTTTATCACCAGAGATGTACTTCAATGCAGATAATTTTATTTTGTTTGCACACCTTTTTTAAAGATTTGAGCTCAGAGATTTTGGGAGTTTACCTTGTATGTGCTGTGTGAGACGGTAAACAAAGGAGAGATGGCGATGACATTTTGACAAAGGCTCCGGGCCCCAAACTGAACTTTGAATGTTGTAGGCATCGAAGTGGTTGCCAAGTGTTGAAAATAGCAAGCTGGAGTAGTACGTATGCAGAGTTTGACAGCTAATAATACAACAAAATGCTGCAGAGTAGACTGTAATTGTGGGGATATATTACTACAAGATGCATAAGGATGTTTACTAAATTCAAAAGCAATAGTAGAATAAATTAAAAAAAGCATGAAAGACTATTATTAGTATAAAGACTATTAAATACCTGCTGCCATCACACATCGACTCACCCTGATTTCCTGCAGGCTTTTTACAAGTGGGCTGGAAGTTTGAAAAAAACACAAGATACTTGTTTCTTAAAGTCTTTATATGTGATTTTTCACACTTAACCTCCTGATGTTGCATAACCCACCCTATGGCCCTTGGTCGCCACCGCAACCAAAACAGCATTACCACCTTCAACAGGCCTTGTGTTGATGCGACCTCCAAGTAGAGACAATGCCGATTCTGCCTACCCGACCACAAGGCCCCCTTCTGACTTCCCCCAAAACTCACCCGTGTAGGCTGGACAGCAAGAGCCAGCTCATCTTTGGGGTTGTCAAGTGGGCAGGAAATAGTCATCACAATGTCGGAGTGAACCAGTTCAGCCATTTGTATTCACACATGCACCTCACCTGGACTAAGCCAGGGAGTTTAGGATGTGTGTAGATGGCTAAAGAGAAATGGTGATGAGATATGATGAAGCGTCGTGCCCATAGCTGAACCAGGAAAGTTTTAGGTGATTGATTCCTCAGAAAGCAAGTGCAGATCGCATACATTATCTGCAAGGCTACTGAGATGCAGAATCACAGCCCAGTGGAGATGACACATGAGGTTCTGCTTCTTTTGGTTTGAACATGTCCTTAGATGTCTGGAACTACAAGGATTCCTCTCTGCGATTTCTGCATCTAATTTATGAAACAAAGGCGAATAAAATAAGTGTAAACAGTGTTTCTAGCTAAAACAATGTCCTGATAAGTGTGGAGAAATGGCAGAACTCAGTGAGAATTGTTTTCATTTGAAGCACTCTCTATCAAGAAATAATGTAAATGAGAACTCTCTCGTGAGGCCTGTGGATAGACGTCCATTTCTATACAGAAATAGAAAGAAAGTGTTGTGAACACCACCTGTGTAATTCTGCTGGAGAGATTGGGCAGTGGAAGTAGTTAGGGGGGGGTGTGTACGATGTGTACGATGTGTCCTTGGGCAGGACACTTAACCCAGAGTTGCTCTTCTGATGGTCACTTTAGCAACCTCTGCCGTCAGTGTTTGACGGCTGTGAATGTGTAGGCGTGACCTGCAGTGTGAAAGTGCTTTGAGAAGTCAGAAGACTTGTGATACAAGCTCAATGCCTTACTGTATCTAAACTTAAGACCACTTTCTGCAAACTGCTCTGAGGCTAAATGAGACAGTAGGCTGTTTTTTCCCCCTTTTAACACTTCTTTTTGTGTAAGAGATTTTCTAAGAATTTCAGTCTTAAATTAGCTTTTATTCTGAATGACCCTATAAATAAAAAAAGTCCCTTTATTTAACCCTTGGTGCCTCCAGTCTGTGAGAACTGGGCTCGGACAGATTGTATATTCCTCTTTTTTGGTCATCCTGTGGAATTGGAGGAAGTTGCATTTTTAGAATGCTTGAGTGCCTCTGACCCTTCACTTCTCTACTTAGTGGTGCGAGGAGGATATTTCCAGTGTAATTACAGAGTAGCCCGAGAATGTGAGCAGGAAATGTCCAAAAAACAATACACACACAGACGAGACACTGCTGAACCGATAACAGCAGTTCCTGGTAGTGCTACTCGGTCTGTGTGTGTGTGTGTGTGTGTGGCGGGGGGTGGTGACTCATGGTGGTGTTACTTCATCTTTTTTTAAATTAACACAGATTTTGATAGAGTTTCAACATAAGTTAAATGAAAATGATGAGAAGTTGACCTCTAGCCTGTAATGTTTCACAGAAAGACATTTGAAGACTCTCATACACACACACACCACACATTACATTTTCAGACGCTGGGTTTCTAACGGATCCAGACGTTAAATTAAACACCACTTCAGTAGAACACGGCGGGGCTGTGCTGACCTGCTGGCGTACTGTCCATTTTCCCTGAGTCCCCATATATCCATCCCATGATGCTTTGCACATCACATCACCAAGATTAAAGTGGCTTCGGAGCAAAACTGCTTATGAGAGAATATTTCACTCTAAATGGAGATATCATATACGTAAGCAGACGAGTGTATGACAACCAGATGGAGTGAGATACGGTCCAGTAGTATAGTGTGTGTGTGTGTGTGTGTGTGTGTGTGTGTGTGTGTGTGTGTGTGTGTGTGTGTTGATTGGTTATGGAGCTCACTAGTCTGTGAAGGAGCTTTTAATCAGGTCACTGAGAGTCCAGACCTCTCTGCTCCCACTCTGCCCCCTCCGTCTGGAGGGCTCCGCCAGGGGTGACCAAGAGGGGCACCACTGACCCAGATTAGGGAAGGCTAAGTGTGTGTCTTAGAGGGTGTGTGTGTGTGTGTGTGTGTGAGTGTGTGAGGGTTGGGAGGGGGCAGTGGGAATCAGCTGTGTACCATGTCTCAATCCCTACTGTTTCAATTCATTAGTGGCACAAGGAGGAGACAAGAGAGGAGGGGATGGGTGTCAAGTGTGTGTTTTTGTGTGTGTGTGTGTTTGTACATGCACATGTGCAGTAAGACAAAGCAAGTCAAGATAAAGTTAAGAACTCTCAGGAGATAAACTGAAAGAAGAAAAGCCTCCATGTCTCCTCTCGGAAATTTTCTTGAGAACAAGTTAAAACATTTGAATTTAAATCATGGTACGAGACCCGAGAGTAAATATTATAATCTTTTTTTTAAATGACAAGAAACAGAGGACCCCACTTTGTTAGTAAGATAAAAATGTGTGTGTGCGTGTGCGTGTGTGTGTGTGTGTGTGCGTGTGTGTGTGTGTGTGTGTGTGTGTGTGTTCTTGTGCACAGTGTTGGAGAAGAATAGAGCGAGGGGGGAAGAAGTGTTAAAGGAGCACAATGCCAGTGACAGAAGGAGAAAGTCACTGCTGCTGCTCATCTTAGATTTCAGGGACACACTTGACCTAGAAACACATCACACATACACACACACACACACACACACACACACACACACATACACACACAGGTGCAGAGATACCCACCAGGGACCTAATGGCCTCCGTCTGTGTGTCTTTGTGAAGCCTGACCAGCTGAACCCCTGCAGCAGCAGCAGCAGCAGCAGCAGCTATAGCGTCGCTCTCTGTCTCAGTGTCTCCTTCTTCCTTTTCTGTCACTTGTCCTCTCCTGCAGACATTTTCTCTCAAACTCGTGTTCTCAGACTTCTCACAGCTCCTTCTGTCCTTTTGGACTCTTTGGGCTTCCTGATCAAGCCGTACAAATTTCCTGTTTGTATCTCTCCCATCTTGCTCCCCCCTTTAGCTTTGTTCGCCCTCCTCGCAAAATCCTGTCAATGAACTCGAGTTGTGTGTGGGGTCTTTTGAGAAAATGAAGAGGAGGAGCGGGTTACTGCTGAACCTGTAAAAAAAGAAAGTGAATTCTTCTTTATTCAATGCAACTGTTAGTGGTCATAAAGAAAGGAATGTGTTTGCCTCCTTCCAACACTACTTTTTGAGGTTCTTCCCTCAGTTCTCTCTCTCTTTTTATGAAACAGATTCAGATTTTTCTTCCAGCGTTACATTCAAGACCAGTTAAGCATCCAAATATTCTTCATCTGGAGAATACTGGAGCCATGTAAGTGCAGGAAATGGATTTCAAATGTTCCCTTTCTATGCACGTCTTCATGCACGGGGCCTTACTCTGTGTGGGCTCTCACAAAGTTTGTACCCAGACAGCATGTAATTACAAGGTCAAGACTCGCGTTCAACTCAGTTTAAAGTGTCCTTTACATGAATTCTCCGCTTGCAAAACAACAGCAGTTGTTTAAATATCGCGGTCATCATCTGGTAGTCGTTTGCTAATTGTCGCGTAGCTCATGATTTAGGTTTAAGAATACGACTCTGAACTGGGAGACTGGACGAGGATCAGACTCGTTCTTCCTTGGCACAGTAAAAGATGCAGACAGTTCGTCTCGGTGCTCGTCTGCAGGCACTCATCCTGGTGTTTATTTCTTTTTAAAACAAAAATACTGGTTTCAGAGGAGAGATAAGGGCACTGTGGTTCTTCCATTAATGGTCATGTGGTGGAAACTACCAGGAATTTTACTGTCAGCATTCTGTAGCTGATCTTTCTGAGTCTGACTGCTTGACAGACTGAGGGATGTCTCTTCTAAATAAAGTGAAATTATCAGACCCTTGTCTACACGAATTGGCCCCAATCATCAAGCTTACAAAAAAAGCCAGATGTATCTTAACTGGATGGCAGCAGGATAAATCACCAGTTCCACTCAGGGGGGGGCGATAAAAAAAAAAAAAAAAAACGACAAAGCAACAGTTCGACCAACAGCTGGCAGCTTTCTCCACCTGCCCAGTCGCACCAAACATTACAGTCAGCTTGTTTTGCCTTGTGTGACGACTTTATGGCCTTCTAGGGCTTCATTCCCACCTGCAGCATTGTTGTCAGGGCCTCCATTTCTTCCTTCACTGGGGCCGGTAAAATATTCACACCCAAGGACAGAGACAGGGCCGCCCGACAAACATGATAAAAACTGTTCCCACAATGGACGGCCTCAGGAGAGCGAATGCCTCACTGTTACTCACTAATGCCAGGTATTCAGGTATTCACCCTCAGAGGGAGTCACATAACCGAGTTTTGACTAGCACCAGTAATTCCGTCAAGGTTAAATGAAAAAAAAATTTTGGAGCACCCAAATGATTTTGTACTCTCTGAGAAAAAATCACAAAGGATTTGTAAGTGAGAGGCCGAACAAAGATACAGGAGCCCTTATTACCAGCATAACGTGCATATCTGAATATATTTAACATACATTGGAGACTAATTTCATTTTAGAGATTCTGCACACACAAAAAAAAAATAGTGCCATATCTGTATTCCTAAAACCAGTTTGTAGGAAACAAGTATCCAGAGTAAAAAGAGGTTAAATGCAATACGCCATTATGCAAAATTGGTAACCAATCAGCATCCAGCTAATAGATAATAATCTGTAGCTGTCTTTAAACAGATATCTGCATGCAAGTGCAGATAGTAATCGGCTCTTAGACATTGTCTCTCACCAGGAACTCCACTCAAACAAAGACAGCACACAGAAAAGGAAGTCCTATCTGGAAGTCTTTTATTGCTAATTGTTTACTACAATGGAACTTTTTTGCTGTTGCTCCCAAAGCCCTATTTGTCGTCAGATGATCAAGTAGTTCACGCCTGAGGTCAAAAAGCATTTAGCATCTGAGAGACAATTTCCCCAATCCTAACATATGCAGCAGAGACAGATACAGATTTTTTTTTTACTCCATAGTGTTGGTTAACCTCCAAGACCTCTATTTGCTACATTTCCCATAATGCTCCTGTGTGATATCTCAGATATATATATATATATATATATATCAAGTAAACACACACAGTTTTGACACAGCATGTCCCCACTTGTAACACACGTAATCAGTACAAACTTTTAAAGAGTCCAAACTATAACCAACACGACCCTGATGACATCACCATGACATCACCAGTGCAAATTCTTCAAGGCTTGATAAACGCGTCTCCACAGCCACAGAGCATGCAACTTTTTATACGGACCATGCCTTGTAAACTCTGCCATGAATTTAAAAACATAGGCCCTGTCTATACCTTGCATTTACATCCATCCTGGGTAATCTGATAACAAGTAGATAGCACTCGTTCACACTTTGCGTAAACAATGCCTCTCCTTTGAGCACTTCAGTTCAGATCTCACTTGTCCACCTCGCATGCAAATGTAGCCGCCCGCTTGACAAGACTGAAGGAGTCATCGTTCACACCCAGCAGGGAGGCAGCATCGTTCGTCCAGTTGAAGGGCTGGTCCTTAACGCTGCTCAGGATACATGAGCGTCCCCACTACCAAACCAGTCTAGATAAATCTACCTCTGTATGTGTTCCCAATCCATCCTCAGGATACATGGGGGTGCGTCCCCACCTTGCATCATCACATCACCCTGAATGGATGTTTAATGCGAGGTATAAACGGTTCCTTACTCAACACGTTGATAGATGTTGGCTGAATTTGTTCGGGTTAACTCAAATTCAACAAGGCCAGGCAAACTCTTCTGTTGACCCAATTTAATAATGAAACATTTGACTGTTTCAAGCAGAACATTTCATCAGTGATTTCAGCCCTTTTTTTGTGTGCATATTTCACAATGAATTAATGCCTTGTTAGAATTAAAAATGCTCCTTTACATCATTAACAACTATACTCCATGTTTATCTGTAGTTTTGGCCTTTTAATGATTTTAAAAATGTATCCTCAACACATTCAGGGAAAAGCTCTTTTACCCTCTAGCGCTACCATCTCTTATATTTTTAACTTCACTGACTGCATTTGATGGAACAAAATAAAAACTTTTGGAGGTCAGATATGAATCAATCACATTTAAATTGGATCAAATTGAGAGATCATGTTAGGCTTGGTAAGATCATCACACAGCCAAAACACACAGCGAGCCACGTCCATAGTCGATGAAAACTTTGGAGATTGATAAAGGTGATGCACATACAGATATGATATCACTGAACTCTTTTACAAATGTGTTCATTTTCTTCTTTAGGGACGTTTTGATCAATCTCCCAATAGACAAAAAAATCATGCTATTCCATAACAAACATTGATTTCTGACTAATTTTGTTAAAATTCATCCTTTATAATATTCTGGACTCAAATGAAATCCGAGTGCCTCATATGTACATTAGTTTCTATTTCCTCAAAGTTCAAATCAACTAAAGCTGATGTCATTTTCATCACCTCATGCCCTGCAGGGTCAACTTCCTGGTCGATGCTCGTCTCACATTCTTGCTTGATGTCACACCAGGGACGACATGTAGTTTTGAATGTGTGGTTTCGGCTCTGCAAAAAGGTTTTTTTTTTTTTTTTTTTTTTTTTTATTCATACAGTGAGAATATAAACCCTGTATTGTTAAGCTTAAGTGTGATCTCAGTTGTTTTCAGAACATGCGACTTGTAATTTTCTATTCAATATATAGGCTACTGTATGTTTTAGTATGCACCAGGCAGTGTGATCGACTGTAAGTGTGCAGAGTTTGCAAAGCCTCCTAACAGCCACAATACGCACATTTTAAAATGTCTGGACGAATCAGTGGATGACGTTTGTGGGTGAGTGTCTTTGTTAACACACTCCGTATACCCTCTCATGTAAATATCAAGCTGGATCATTATGCACAAGCTTGAACAAGAGTCCCAAACATAAAAAAAAACAAGCGATCAGTACAAATCCACAATGTGCATGAAATGTCATGTCACTGCCTGGGTCACTTTGGACAAAAGCTCAGGATCTGTAGGCTGTTCAAAGCTTATGGAGAGCACTGTAGCGTCTTTGATGAAGGGCTCAGTGAAAACAGAGCAGAGGAGGAGCGGAGGAATCCTGCAAGACAAATAACAGGGATACAAAGAATTAAGTTCCAGAGTGTTTTTGCCACTTAATTACCCCCCCCTAAAGATGGGCCTGCACTTGTGGATGAAAAAGATCCCCCTCTGTATACAACACTGCCTCTTCCACTGCCTCACCCTCCCTCCATACATCTCCTCTCACAAGTTGACCCTCATCACTCAGCTGCTGTTGTTTCCACAAGTGAAAGAGACACTTTTGATTATGTTCAGTGTAGGTGCTTTGAGAGTGGAGGGGCTGAGATTTGAAAGCCTGCAGGTACGGAAACGTGCATTCACTCACAGAAGTGGAACAGATGTTTTGGCTTATTTATAAATGATAGTATTTTTTTTTCTTCTTCCTCTGCAAAATATGGTGGATTGAGATTTAATTGAGAGAAGTAGAGAGGGGAAAAGAGGAGAAGAAGAGAGAGGGGGGGGGCGCTTCTAATTATGCATGGCGATTGTTGATGCCTTGATTGTCTGCGTCCAGCTGCACGGAGGAGGAACGGGGAGGGAGGGAGGGAGGGAGAGGGAGGGCGGGGAGAGAGGGGAGAGAGGCAGACTCACTGACGCCAGGCTCGGAATTCTCCCATCCATTGAAAGAGAGACCCGATTGTGTCCGGGGCCTTTCCGACAAGCACCTGATCCCTACCCAGACATACTAGTGAGTTTGTGTGTGTGTTTGTGTGCGTGTGTTTTTTGCACACATTTACGCACCGTGAACTCTGGCATCTGCAGACAAGCGTTATTGTCATGAAGGAAAATAGGAGCAGTATTTTTTTTTTATTTTTATGTTTAACGTTCACATTGGAAGCTGTTATCTCAAACGCGTTTCTGTTATGTCGACACTTTATCAAAAATAATCATTTTCCCACCAGACCTGGGAAATCCAGAGCCATATTTGTCTTCCCTGTGACATATTTAAGAAAGATATTTAAGGGTCAAAGTCTTGTTTGGATACTCTGCACCGCTCACACAATATATCTCTGAAATAGCAGCGGACTGAAGTCCTGTCTCACGGTTCAATATTGTGCTTTGCTCTAAAAGTGAGGCGGCTTAGTGACTTGTCATGCAGGGTCATTGGCTGTGGGGAGGATGAGGAGGAGGGGGGTGGCATGATTGCCAGGACTGAAGGAAGGCAGGGAGTTGAACATCTGTTAAACCACTGCGTAATGTGAGGAGGATCGAGCCGTGCGCATTTACGCACGAATGTTTCCAGAATGGAGATAAGAATGAGTGGTGTTTGTAAATAATTATTATCTTGAAATTGGTTGGTATATTTGTGCTCCAATTTCTTTATGTGACCTAAAACAACTTAAATTCAATAATGTCGGTAAGCATTCACATCTGGATGGATGAGGTGTTCGTAAAGTGCCTCACTAACACATCAGCTATTCTTCTGCGATCCCAAATTGCTGCGCAAACATTTTTTCCCATTACTGTACACAAACGATCACCTGAAAGTGTTAAGTCTAATTTATATTATCTTGGATTTGATTTCATGTTGATCGTGGATCGTGCCTGAGCATTTTGTTTTGTAACTTTTCAAGAAGGACCAAACATTTAGGCTAGTCGTTATTCCTTAGAAAAGTTTGAGAAAGTTTAGAAAGACTCTCCTCCAAATGTGTCCCGAGTACTGCAGGAGGAGGCAACCTTTGGAGCCATGTCCTTGAGTGACAGACCTGTTCAGCCAACCGGATCTCCGAGCGCCTCATGCCTCTCTCCCCCTCCGCTGCTGGACGGGGGGGAGGTGGAGGGCGGGCCGCCTGCCAAAGAGGGGAGTGCGCGTCGGGGTGAATGGATGACGTCGGGAGGCTGGCGCCAGCATGTCTGGGACTGGCGCGTTAGATCAACACAGCTGGGCCGGGATAGGACACACAGCTGGCTCAGGCCTGCATTCCTCCACAAAACAGGATTGTGAGAAAAGAGGAAAATAAGACCCAAATAGGAGCAGAACGGAACGTGCTTTGATGTAAACTAAGAGGGAGCTACATTTGGAATTGTTAAAATGCAATAACAATTAAAAAAAAAAAAAAAGTTTAAAAAAAGTTCCACCTTGTAGAAGTTTGGTCTGAGCAGTGGTTTGACACTTTATGTGGAACATTCACTTTCTTCTCCTGGTTTGAATTATTTCACAGAAAAGTCTACTAAATAAGAAGTTAAAAAATAAGTGTTTTAAAGTATAGAAAAGAAAGTTAGACAATGAATCTATATCCAATAATCTACCATTAGATTATGAAGTGCTTGAAAACTAAAAAAGTAGCCTGACCTTTTACCTATATTATGAAAATTTCCTTTTCCATTTTATATTTCCTGGACTTATTTGTGAGGACTGTAAGTCTTAAAAGCGGATAAACAAACTCTGTAGGTGTCCTCATGTTAAGAACTAAAGTACAATATATATAAATCCACTTTTAAGAAGCTTTTTGATTCAAAGAAGTCAGACAGGCATTCAAACTTTAGGAAGGATTTACACAACAACACGTGATCCAAAAGGGAATGAGATAAAAATGAAGCCATAAGCTATAACAAGTATCTTTATATTACATTTTATTTTATACATCCTACAGATTAAAAAGCTGTTATTAAAGTAGAGCAGGATACACATTGCGGTCACTATCCTTCTTTGCATGTGAGCTGTCGTAATCTAAAACTTTTACTGTTTTTCTTTCCATTCTTTTAAACATGTCAACTTTCACCACCTCTATCGAATACACAGCAACACCTGCACCAGGTAACTTATTGATTGACAATCCCCTTTAGGCATCCCCAGAGTGATTTCCTCATTCTTCCTAACCTTTCTGTGCACCAATCACAACGGGCTTGCTCTCTACACTGGCCAATCGGAGCGCGGTGCGAGGAAGTGGGCGTGAGCAGGCGCGCAGCCCGGCGTATAAAGACCAAACTGTACGTCGCTGTCAGAGCACTGTAGATATTCAGGACAGCGGGTCAGGAAGACACCAAAAGAAGAAGGGAGAACATCACAAACTTTAAACTCGAGCATTTGATTCGTTGAGATCAGTATGAAAGCCATCAGTCCCGTCCGATCGGTGAGAAGCTGCTACAAGGCCGTGTGCTGCATCTCGGAGCAGAGTCTCGCCATCAACCGGAATAAACTGTCGTGCCTGGAGGAGCCGGTGGGCGCCCTGTGCGACATGAACGACTGTTACTCCAAGCTGAAGGAGCTGGTGCCCAGCATACCGCAGAACAAGTCGGTGAGCCAGGTGGAGATCCTGCAGCACGTCATCGACTACATCTTCGACCTGCAGATCGCGCTGGAGACGGAGGACGCGGCGGCACCGGAGATGGTTCTGTCGATAAAGGTGAGAGACTGATACTTGCATACACTGGCATTCTCTACTTTCACAACAACACAGTTCTCTTTTGCAGCACAGACCTCTGCATTGATTTCAAAGTAGGCATACAAGATACGATTTTCTAACAATGTAAAGTTTATTACGCATGCGTAATGTCTAATGTATGCATGCATTACGCTGATCTCGTTTTTAGACCGTTTTGATACCTTGACTGATACCTTTTCTCATAAATATACTCTTATAGGAACCTATCACTAACCCTAAGTGTTTATTAGTCAATGTGCAACAAGAATGATTGTGTCTAAAAACAACTCTCCTTTTCCTGCTCCATGTAGACCGCGGATCTAACGCGCAACTTCTCCAAAGAAGAAGGTCGATTGTGCCATTAGGATCGAGATGATAAATTGTGGTACGTATGAATCATCAAACAATGATGTTCTTACATCTCGATGTTCTTCTTAAAAAAAAATCACAAGATAAATGTGGTGGGGGAAAACATCTTGCCTGAAGGCGACGGTCTTCTTTTTCAATCACACCAGTTTTTCCCCTTTTCTAAATTTATAAAAACAACTTGAAAATGCCAGGGAGAATAGTGTTGGCATTGATGTGAAGGTTCTCCCTCGCCCCTCCACACTCACCATGGCTGCCAATTAGACAGGCTCGGTGAATGTGTAGCGGATTCATTGCTATCTGCCTGGGGTTAATGAAAGTTCCATGCTAGGCGCCAGTCTGTCTGCTCTCCTCTGCAGGGAGGGAGGGAGGAAGAGAGGAGGGGGGAGAGAGAGAGAAGGGGGAGAGATCTGACTTCACTTTTCTTCCTTTCTCTTCCATGCAGGTGCAGGGAAACACATGTCTCCACTTCACTCCGGGCAAGAGGACAAGAGGGGCAGAAAGGGTGGGATAGGTATTTGGAGGAGAAAAGGAGAAGAAGAAGAAGAAGGAGGAGAAGAAAAGAGGGAGGTGGAGGGTTTTTTTGAAGAAAGAAAGAAAACACAAGAAAAAAGTGGACTGTTTCCACGATGAGTGGGGGATCAACAGCAGTGCATGAGCAAGAAAACAGAGACTCATTCTTTTGGCCCCTGGACAGACAAATCAACAGACCAAAGCAGATGCCAGGATTGGAAACTGAAATCGTGGGACCCCCCCTGTTAGTAGACATAGAACCATTTGGTACATTGTCCCTCTATCGTCTTTTAATTTTTTTTTAATTTTTTTTTTTAAATAACTGTTGCATTCCAAAACAAACTTCTTGTGGCTTGAGCTCCACACCCAACCCTGACCCCCTTTCTACACCAAGTGTCACATCATCATCATCTCACTGAATGACTTCCCTCCCTCTTAATCTGATTTGTAATGATCTGGAGACTGTTACTTCATGTGAATGTGTACATATCTCGCTGTGGGTATGTATGCTGTGTGAGTACATGGATGTTGGTATGTTTTTTTTCCTGAATGGGCGTTTGGGTTTTCATAGGTATAATCAGAACTCTATACTAGAGTTAATTGTAAGTGTTTGTAGGGATCGTGCATTTCTACAGACAATGTGTTGTGGGTTTTATAAACCCGTTTTATTATAAGGTTTGTATGTATGTTCTTATGTAATGAAATAAACAAAAGATGTGAAACCGCTTGGCCTTCATGGTGTGTTTTTATGCGAAACAATGAATGAGGTTGAAGTGTTTTTAGTGTCATTCAGCAGAGTGACACTGACTTGACTTTCTGGCTTTGGGTGACAATGAAGTGCTGATACAACAGGATGTTTTCTGATGAATCTTGAGGTCGAGTTGCTGGAAATCAAATGGCAGGGAATTTCCTGTGAGGTTTTCGGATCTTCCAATGAATGACTTAAAAATCAGTTGAACGCAGCAGAATTTCTTGAAAAATGATAAATGCTAGTCAAGGTTTTGATTATAAATGCAACACTCAAAAAACAAACATCACCCGATTTATATCAACAGCTCTGCATGACACAACACTGTTGCTGGAATGTAGGATTGTATCTGTATTAGAGCCTCACTTGTGGAGTAACTATTTTGCAAACAGGATCAATGCATTGCCTTTTTGGTAGGCCTACTTTAAAAATGTAAAGTTTTACTGTGGGCCTTCTGGACTGGTGTCAAAAGGTGGTCAAACTACGCCTCCGTGTGGCTCAGTCTAACATGACATGTTCATGTTTGTATGTGATGTAGGCTATTACTTATCCTGTAACTACGGCAACAAAATTGATTAACTTTCTCATGTAATTAACAGGCTTATCTAACTTAAAAAAGAGAGAAAGAGAAGAAATTCCCAGTATGTTGTACAGTTACTCCCAAGCTGAAGATATTTTATTTTGTATGCCAGGCTACTTATTTTGTTCCACATTAAAACCTCTGGTAGGTTCTTCTGTAACTTGTGGCAGACAAGATTCATTGTTTGATATGTTAGTGGATGGGACACAACTTATTAAGATGTTTGCCAAACGTAAATACAAATAAAATAGAAATAAAGACACTAGCTCTAACCTTCAGCAGATATTAAGCCTGCAACTCCACCTAGTGGTGAAAATTAGTCATTGCATCAATAAAGGCAGCTCAGCTCAGGAATACTGCACATATCCGGGGTTTTTGTTTTTTTGGAGATGAATTAAGGCCATGAGTTGAATATATAGCTCGAAGTTTTCGGTTGTCATATACTTATTCATTTTCCATTTAGCTTAATAAATTACAATTGAAGCGCTTCAATTAAGAAGCAGCTTCTCTTCGAGCTCTCATTCCAACGAATGGTTATAACAGATGCGCAATAAATCAGTAATTTGTTCTGTATCTACAAAAATATCAAATCTTTATTGTTTAACAAGAATATACACTCTTTAACATGTGCATCTCTTCATTGTAAATGTTAAATAGACTTGAGCTTGTGCAGTTTTTCACCGCAGGTCACACCTACACATTCACACACTGATGGTAGAGGTTTCTATGTCACCATCAGAAGTAACTAATCCCATTCATACACATTCATACACCGCCAATGAAGCAGCACATGTTGCTGCAGGAGCTGAGAATCGAACCCCCGACCTTGAGAGACGACCGACTCAACCAAATGAACCACAGCCGCCCACTGGTCAGATATATTTAACTGGAAGTTATTTGCACTGTAAATCCTGCACATATGTACCTGCACAGCTTCTGCATTGCACCGTTTGTACATTATTTTTTCTTTTTAATATTTTCATATTTCTATTGTACTTTTTAAATTTTTTTATTGTCACCTTATTCTATTTTATTTCCCTGTCAGCAGGAGCATTGCTGTTTTATATCTTCTTACCAGTTTTGCTTTAATTCTTTGCTCATCATTTTGGACCAAAACAACAAAAAGTCAAATTCCCTGTGTGTGTAAATAAATTAAAAAAAAATATTTATGATTCTGATTCTGGTATACGTCTAATATAACTCACACATCACATTGTATGAGCTTCGTAGACGAGCAAACCTCGAGACGTCAGTCAATCTTTCATTATTACAAAATCATGTTTTATTATCAAAGCCAGTTTGACCTCTATGTCTCCCCCAACACTATTTATTTTACTCTGGTGTGTTTTGAACCGTTCATCTGTTTCTATCGTCTTGAGTCAGTTTCCTCAATGTAAGAAAACAAGCTCATGAAACTCAACATATTGAGACTATATGAGAAGTGCAGAACTAATAGATCATTTGTGTAGTGTCATTATTAATGGCTGGTTTCACATTTAGTTTAATGAATGTGTTACTTCATCTCAAGTATGCAAATGAGGCGATGATATAGGAACTTAATGAGTGTTACAATTACAAAATATGTGGCTTTACATTAATATGAAATGGAATCAACTCCTGAAAATGAAACATAACTTTAACAAAGACAATATCTGTAGCAGGTTAAATATCAGACAGCATCAGACACATGGTCTTGTTATTGAGCTATCATTGTGAATTTTTGTCTTGAAATAAATTTAAAAAACTGCATCTGAAGATTTGACAATTGCATATAGTAATTGTCATCAAAAGGAAGACTCAGAGCATGAACCAGAGATGAAGCCTGAGGCCTCAGTGACAAAGTTCAGCTCCCCGTTTACACCACAAGATGGGGGTGTGAACCCTGCAGGGCGCTCCAAGAATCTGAGAGCTTTGAACACAAGATGAGGTTGTTGTTGTTGCTATGGGTGACACACAACCTCAACAGGTCAAATGTTGCACTCACATAAATAAAAAAAAGCTGCCCTTTGACCTTTAAACACCTCCAGGAAGATTACTTAAAATAAAGTGGGAAAAAGAAACACAGGCCTAAAAAGTAAGTGAGAAATTAGTAGTACCACCAACTGTGAACTCAGCAGCTGGGTCATGTGCATGTTGAGGTACGTGCCAAACAACACATTCTCGTTGACATGATGCCATGGCATCTATTTGTCCGTACATTTAAAAGTCCAATCCTCCAGTTTTTGGTATTTCACTCTTCACTTACAAAAACCTTTAACACACTTTTCTCTGTAACTTTGCAACATTTGAACTCCACATGAACCTGATCGTTTTGTTTTTTTTTATTTTATTTTTGGAGAGATAGGACAGTGGATAGAGCGGGGAATGACATGCGGGAAAGGAGCCACAGGTGGGATTTGAACCTGGGCCGCCCGCTTGGAGGACCACAGCCTCCATACATGGGGCATGCGCATTAACCACTGCGTCACCAGCGCCCCAACCTGATCGTTTTTTGAGTTAAGAAAACATTCAATGACAATAACTATATGATAATAATTTGGTTAATAGAGTTTATATTGTCTAGATAATTTGATGTATGGAGCTTGAAGTATCTTTATGCTGTGCACTTTACAAACTACTGAAGAAGCAGAGTGGGATTTTCTGGAACAACTTCACCAACTACCACGGTGCATGAAGAGTGAGAGGCTTGAAGAGGTCAAAAAGCTCCAACAACACTTGTAGTATGAAGATTCTACAATTCTACAATTCTACAATTCACTTAGCAGATGCTTTTATCCAAAGCGACGTACATCGGAGAGTAAGTACAACACAAGCAAGGATCGAGAAAAAAAAAAAAAAGATACAACTTTTAGACAACTTAACTTTATCAGACCAACGCATTTCTGCTTGTGGCCTTCATCGGGGTCATCCACACAGAGGTGCACACACTGGGACGGACTGACACTTTACAAACTATTAGATTCTAGACAAAATCTCCAAAGTTCCAAGAAAATGAAGAAATGTGAAAATGCATATCAAAAGGGGGCGCCATAGCCTAGTGGTTTGCTGGTGCGCCCCATGCCGGCGGCCCGGGTTAGAATCCAAAGTGTGGCTCCTTTCCTGCATGTCATTCCCCACTTCCTCTCTCTCTTAGATTTCTAACTATCTTCTGTCCTGTCTTTAAAATAAAGGCATACAAAGCATAAAAATACAACTTAAAAAAATCACAAAAACAACATGAGTTCATTATTTTCAAGTCAAACCATATCAAAAAGGACATCATACATTTTCAAGCTCTACAAGAAACTGCTATAAGGACTGGCAAGTTTCCAATAACTTGTAAAATAGTTCTCATGAAGATGGTGGGCTGGTTGTAGCCTGTGACAACATAGAGAGTATGTGGCATCATCATCATCAGCAGAAGAAGAAGAATAACCTAGTTGGGCAGGAGAAAACTTTCTGCCATGTTTTCTTCTTGGCACAAAACATTTGACTCGTTCTGTGACAAGGACAAACACCACAAGTGCACAATCTGTATCAGATCTCGTTTTTTGTCGGTTGTTTGCAAAATCGGTTTTGAATAATGTCAATAAGTGTGTTTTATAAGAGAATAGTTTGCTGAGTTTTACCTTTTCTATAAATAGTTTTTCCATTTTTACACTTTTTTTTAATGCAGAACATTTATGCACAAAGTTACAAAAATGCACTTTAAATGCGTTTATGCTTCTAGAAATCTGTGTCAGTAACCTTTCCATAGAGCCCAAAAGGATGCATGTAGGTTGAAGCGTTCAGGAGTAGCAGCCTTTTTATCACAGGGTTGACATCATGGTTACAAAGGGTCCTTATGGAGTCTCCAAATGGCACAGCTTGGAGACGGATTGACAAACCTTTAGAAATACATCTCTAAAACATTCATCTTTTGTGCTTTTGTTTATAAATGTAGACTTAAACTAGTTAAGGCTTTAGGCTACAGCCCAATTGAGTTTTCCATGCTACAAGCTCCCAGCTGTAGTCATCTGCTGGCTCCTGTTTAAAGAAAATATTCAGACTTTTTGTGTGCAGTCCCAGCTTACATTTTACAATACCAGTCCTACAAACAAACTGTGATTCTGGCTGTTTGGGGAAGAAACTTCAGAGTGTTACGTCTCAAGCGTGACCTTGTTTGTGCTTGTACTCTAAAAAGTTCAAAAACAGCTTTACTTTGGGTATGACTGGATAGGCGTTTTGGGCAACTTTTACAGGATCTCCGATTATCAATATCTGAATCTTGTCTTCTGTACTGTGTCAAACAGCATTTTGAAATGGTGTAAGAAAGAGGAAGACGAAGAGGGTGGGGTGATTTGAGTTGAACTGTGTAGAGACTCTGATAACAGTTTTTTTCCCTTTTTTTGTGAATAATATGAAATGGAAAGCAAATATCTCAACTAACCAACAGTTAAGCGTTATCTCAGGGTTATAAGCATGCAGCGGTGTCCTCTTTCTGCTTGACCTTAGCCCTACTTTATATTTATATTGTAGCCCATATAAAGTCATTAGGGTTGTATGTGGAGTGAATGTTGTCATAATGATCCTATCCCCGTATTCAGAGTTATAAAGGACTTTTGTTTCACTTGAAATGTAGTTCAGATGGAGGCGTGACAAAAGGCTCGCTTTGGGTTGGGAGTCTTCTTTGCCTGGGCCAATGGGGGTCATGTCATATGGCTTGGGTTCTGCACGGGGGGAGGGGTTGTTTTCTTTCAATATCTTATCTGAGCCAATAAGGAAGAGTGCTGCTGACTGAATCCAATTATCGTCTCCAAACTATCTCCAGTAGCACAATAAGGCCACTACACACTCATCATATGGAAACCCATGTTAACAATCAGATGGCTTTTTTTCAGACTATACAAATGACCGAGGATGATCTTTTTTTTAAATAATTTGTAAACAGATCATTCAATTTTAACTCAAGTCTTCAATAACAATCCCCCATTATGCAATATATACAGGCTTAACTTTATATAATTGTTACACATAATCACCTTAGATAGACCTAACTTATATTAAATACACCTTTTTTTCATTCATTGGAGTTTAAAACTTGATATCACAATTTTGTGATTAGCCTGCAGCCCTAATTCTGCACATTTATTCATGTTTTCATAAATAAAAATGCTAAAATTTTGATTGGTTAATTGTATAAAGTTGAGGTAGTAAAAATTATGTGCTCATTGCTTTTTGTCATTGATGGAAGGTCAATGATTCTGGTTTAGTACGACGCAAGATATGTGTCAGTTTGCTGTTTATCAAAGCCTGTGGGCAAATGTCACATAATGTTTGTTAACAACAACATTACAACACTTTAATTATAATGTCTATACACTATTCAAATGAAGAAGAGAAGTCATTGTCTTCATCTCCAGCCTGTTTGTATAATGCAACACTGTGTCCTGAAATCACGTTACTGTCCCTTTAAGAACACCAACCCCGAGGCGCGTACAACTGTTTTATGCAGATAATGACAAGTCGAACGTGCCGTCGGCCAATCAGAGAGCAGCTCCAACCGCGGGAGATCCAAATTTCGCGGGACGAAGTTTGGCGGTAAAATAGCTGATTCTTCTCTCCCAGCTTGAATGGGGAGAGAGAGAGAGAGAGAGAGAGGAGCTCTGAAGGTGGACGGACAGGAGTCACACAGACCGGGTCGAAGTTCCGCATCGGAAAGCGAGTCACAACAAGCTGTAAATCTCACCGTGGGACCCCTCAAAGCCCCGCTGGAGTGGGACTTTTTTGTTTTTTTTTAAGGCTGGATGTTTGAAGAAATTATTCATAAGGCAAGGTATTATTTTTTTTTTGATTACTCCCTAAAGGAAAGTTTGTTACGGGACAAAGGACAACAACATTTAGCGATCTGCTGCTTTATTTCACGACAATAAAACAGCAGAACTTCACATTTTGTACTGAGCACGAATATTTCAACTTGATGCACCAGTGCTTTTGTGATTGTGTTCACATGCTCCCAATATAACAGCAAACAAAGCGTGCAGGAGGAACCTCTTTCTTCTACTTCAGCAGGCGACATTTTAAGCATTTTTTATTATTATTATTATTATTATTAGCTGCTGTCATCCTCTTGACCCTACCCGGTTAAATACAGTTTTTGCACAGAGGAGGGGGGAGAGAAAATGATGCGGATGCCTAAAGGCGTCTCTCCGGCAGCGGGTCGGCAGACGGTGGTGGGTCTCTCCTGCTCCCAGAACAAAATGAAGGTTTTGTCCACCGGGGGGGTGAAGGCCGAGCTGTTCGGTGCCGGGATGTCCAGTCCGTTGATGAACACGATACCGGCCGGATATTTCACCCAGATCTGCAACACGGCCGCGGCCGAACAAAGAGCCAACAACAGCCTGTATTCAACCCCCCACGGACCCGAGGCTAAACCCATCAGATCATCCTCAGGGCGGCTACCGGTAAAGACTCAAACACACACACACACACACACCACACACACCACACCACACACAAAAAAAACCATTCTGTGTTCAATACAGTGGGTTGTGTGCATGCAATGTGGGAGGAATAATCCTTACATGGTTATGCATTACTTCATCAAATATGCTCTGACGTGATAAGCCACAGAGGATCCACTGTGTGTGTCTCTGTGTGTGTGTGTGTGTGAGTGTGTGTGTGAGTGTCAAAGTTGTGTGACATCTTTCCCCCTGCAGTCCAGCTGTAACCAGGCAAGGCCAGCCACTGTGTGTGTTTTTGTAATAGTTATGATGATGATGATGATAGTGACTGAGGAGGAGGAGGAGGGAGGGGGTGATAGTGTTTGAAGAGTGTGAGGCCCCCCCCCCCCCCCCCCCCCCCCCATCTCTCATGTGAAAAGGCCGGATGAGTGGCCCCCACTGTGGGAAAGATGGCTTTTACACATCAAACAATGGCCGGGCTGGCAGTGTAAACACAGCACAGTTCTGTATCTGTTCACTGAAGCTTACTGTGAGTCCAAAAACATGCCCTCACCTTAACTCTCGTGTTTGTGCAGCTTATTTTGCGATTACACCCACAAGACAGCTGCGGCGACCACACCTGTCGTTAAGTGGCCCGTACGGGACCTGTGTAACCTGCTCCTGTCACTGTAGGAAGGAGGTGGGAGGTCAGAGGTCACAGCCAAAACAACTGCTGTATTCCCTTGAGAAGCAAGTCTGTTCAAGACATCTCAGAGCGGGGGGGGGGGAATCAAACCATGTGTTTATTTCCTGTTCGAGAAATGCAGTGTGCAACCACTGTGCATGCTTTAAATTTTAAATCACCTGCTGTTGCTTGTTTTGTTTGGACCACAAAGCCTTTCATAGATTTACTGAATTGCTGTGCGGTTATATGGGTTAAGGGTTAGAGTGAGTCCAGGACAGGGTCTCCAAATCTCAGGTTAACCCCCCCCTGCCCTCAGAGCCTGTGTTCACTAATAGGCCCCTCAAGAGGATTAGTTGGACGTTAAGCAAAGTGGGAAATAGGTTACCACCTGGCTTATTATATGCCAAGGTGGGCTTACATTAATTTGCAAATGTCATATGGAAGAAATGTCTGTTTTGTCTACAGGCTTTTTAAGACAGTGTGACAGGGGGCTAAAATAGAGCTCCTGATAGGGTTTATCACACAGCTGTGCTTTTATCAGAGTATGGTGACAAGTCACAGATAAAGAACCACGAGAGCTGAGTGTGTGTTTTCACACTGATAGTGCTGCTGTGTCCATTATTCCTCTGAATGCACAGGACATACGCCGTCCCTTTAACGTCAAAAGAGTGATGCACTTCTGAAATTGCAGGTCGGGTTTCAAAAGTCCCGGAGTCCCATGATTGTGAAACTTCCTCAGAACATCTCAGTGAATGAAGTAAAACTTTCAATCTGTGGCCCGAAAAGCACCTTAAAGTCTTACAAACGACACACTGTGAGTGGGTGACAGGGCTGCCACTTCTATCTTGTTCATGTCAGAAAAAAAAAGCTAAATCCTTTTCCATTTTCTTTTCTAAGAGGGTGACAGAGACACAGTGGGCTGTAAGGAGATTTCTCTTCCCCCTGCATTAAGAAAAGCGCCACAGCTGTCACCTTGTAGATTCATTTCAATGCCTTTTTCTTTAATGCTTAGGCAAAGGGACTCAAGGCTTTTATATCTTATTTACTTGGAGCTTTGGTGAATCTGACACTGACCTGAATTTATCAAACTGAAGATGAATGCACACCCCAAAGTTGAGACGTTTAGGGTCGTGTCCTGAATGCATTTTCACGACTATATGTCCCGTTTAGGGTCCGACTGATGTGGGATTTTTTTGTGGGTGATACCGATATTGGGGAGAGAAAAAAAAATCTGATGCCGATATATCGACCGATATCTTTCTTGGATCGATGTTAGATCTGTAAAGAAAGATGACGTGCGGTGTTGGTGAACAGATGGTCGCTGAATTGTTAAGTAACCGTGCATATAAAACACCCTGCTGGTGGACGAGAGAACTGCTAGTTTAACACAATGAACCTGAAATAAAATTATATTCAACTCGGAATAAATCCAGTGATATCGGCACATAACTGCGATAAAATTAGCCGAGACCGATAGTCAATCGTCTGGGCGATTAATCGGTCAAGCTTTAAATCCTTTAATATAGAAGTATACCATTTCTGAAATTCACACAGTTCACACAACAAATGCATAAATATTCCGTTTTTTCTCCCTCTGATTACAAATGATGATTGGCAGGAACATGATTCAAGCTCATGCTGTCACTTGATTTATTTTTCTCACTGAGTGGATATTAAATCTAATATGTGTTAATGATGACATAAGTGCTGTTTTGAAGACAGTGAGGATGTCCTCATCATGTTCCCACTGACACAGCTGCTTCAGTTCATCTTCATGTACAGGAAGTGTTGCTTCTCCATGCACAGGCTCACTTCCTTCATCTTAAACAACATATAAACCACATTTCTTTTCTTTTTTTAACTGGGTGACAGTTTCTTTGAGTTCAAACAAACAGACAGAAAAAAAAAGATCCATTCAACAGCCACACAGACTCCAACTCGGTTTCCCCCTGTGGTCACATGCTTTCAAACACACTCAGCGATGAAAACAAGTTAATGTTCAACTGTTTTGCAGCAGGGCTCTCGGGTTATTGATCATGCAAACTGTAATAAAAGGTAATGTATTAATGATTGTATCAATGATTTGTCATTTAGACGCGGAGGTGTTATCATGTTTTACCCTCGATTCCCCCCTCAATGGTTAGTTAAGTGTTGTTAATGTGTTATAAGATTCGACTCTCCCTGCAAAGTCCAGAGATCTCTTTTCTGTGCTTTACAGACACAAAAAGTAATAAAGGAGGTCTGGTCACAAAATGCATCAGAGACAATGTCCCTCTTATTCCACCGCTCATGTCACATGTGTGCGTTCTCCAGATTTACATGGAATGTGGACAATCTGCCAAAACTGCTTCGGCATTAATGTCAGCTTTTTGATCGGGCACGACTATGATTTTAATGTACATAACTACAAGTTTAGTTTTTGTTTTTGATTTTATAATGCTGCTACACAGTTTGGATATGCTCCTTTTACACAATGACAATAAAGGTCCTATCTATGTATTAGCTCTCGACCCAGGTGGAATCTTTGGGTGTGATGTAAATACCAGGGAGGAAAGAAATATGATGCTGATATCTGTCTTAGATAAATCTCAGATTTTTGGAGATCTAGATATAGATAGCTAGATACACACATTTATTGTGTTGATCCTTCAAATCCAGTTATCAAACACTTGGAAAAGATGGATAACAAAGACAAGATGGTCACTACACTGGAAAGTAACCGCACATGAACGTATATCTTGGCTGGACTCTCCGGACAGTGATGATGCTTGTTGTAATCCATGTAGCACGCTATGCTAAGGAAAGAGAACTGCTAGTGTAATCCAGTGAAACTCAAATGAAATATGTTTTGACTTGTGAATAAATCTGTTAATATCTGTGATCAAATTAGCCGATAGTCACAGGATTTGTTAATATCGGCCGATATTATCGCCAGGCTGATGAATCGGTCGGACTCTACCTCTTATTTAAAAAAAATTTCTTTGAGCATTTATAAACCTTCCTGAGACTTCTTGTGTCACAATGTGGTTTTCAGAGATCCTGCACGGCTCCTCTGCTGACTCCCCACTCAGCTCGATGACACTCGGGCGTGACATCGGCCACGTTGCCAACTGTATGCAATCGCCCAAAAACTCTCCCTACTTCTCTTTTCTCCTTCACCTTACTTTACCCTGGCCTCAGGCCACTGCAGAACCCTGAAGCACAATGTCCTCTATAGGGGGAGTTTTTAGCATTTCAAAGCAGACTGCTCTCCTACAAATGGTCAGACCCACCCTCCTTCTTTTTTTTTTTCAGCCTCTTGACAATCTCATCAGCAATGCCGGCTTTGTTGTTCTTCTCGGGTGTGGTAGTGAGGTGTTTGTGTACAGACTAGGAGTAGATATTTGCAGGCAAACTGCAGCTTGCCCTTGGCTTGGTGTGGAATCTGAAACCCATGCAGCCTGTGTGTGTGTGTGTGTGTGTGTGTGTGTGTGTGTGTGTGTTGTTTAAGAGAGGTTTCCCTGTTGAAGTCTTTCACATGACTGTGACTGTGTGTGTTAAAAAGCCACTGTGGACATTTTTGCCACAGCAGCAGTGATGGCGGGAATCAGTCTGAGAATGTACAGTGAACAGAGGAGGCCACGTGTGTTGGTGCTTGGGTGTAACTGGACAGGCAGGCAGGGTGAGGTTACAGAGAACTGTGTGAGAGGAGTGATACTGTGAGGGCTTAAGAAGGAGACCTTTCCCATTTCATCTGCAACACTTAGCCCAAACAATGGCTTCTTCTGTTCTTATTTTATGACTGAACCAAATAATCACATTTAGATTTTCAGTATTTTTTAAGGTTTGTGAACGTTTGTGACGCATCTGTATGCAAATGAAGGACCTCAGGCAATTGAAGTGGTGTGTTGTTTTTTTTTTTTTAATATTGTTGACTCACCCGAAAAAAATCCCACATGCAAAAAAAGGAGCACCAAAGCCCCCAACACCCCCCGCCCGCCTTACCTCATACAGCTGCAGGCTCAAACTGTTGGAGCCCCTCTAACAACACGTCACACGCCTGTGGCTATGACTCTGTAGCTGTCGACCTGAAAGATCAAACATGCAAACATGGTGCTGCTTGAGCTCAACATGTAGGTTATGGAAGATAAGAAGCTAGCCTGACCTAGCTTGAAGCCTGACTTTTCACACGACTTCTTATGGAGCTGTAGAAAAAAAACCGAGCATAAAGTCAAAGCAGACGGCTTCCTTCTTTTGAGCGTTGTGGTTCAGCTGTCCTTTCTTTAAGACTTCTCTCTGAAACTCCTGGTGGTTGACACTTAGAGCCAACAAAACACTGATGAATTAAATCCAACAAAAGGTCTTTAGAAATGTTTTTTTTTTTTTTTTTTTTGAGAAAAGCTGCTCATTATGTCAGCTTGGAGGTCTTGCCTGTGTACTGAAGGGATTCAAAGCTGGCCCCGCCAACAGCCCATAGACTCTGCCATGTTGCTCCAGATGTCGACTGACAACAGGTGGGCATGTCAGGGAGCACACAGGGACAAAGGCAGCCTTGATTACTTACACACACACACACACACACACACACACGTCCACACATGTTCAGTGAACGACTTCTCCCGTCCCTGTCAGTTGCTTAAACCTATTAACTGGAACCCAGAGGTGACAAAAAGGGATTAGGTTGTCATGTTGGTTTTTTGAAGATGAGGGAGAGACGAGTTTGTGGGACGACTGAAAGCTGAAAGGACGGCACGAGGACACAGTCATAGGTAACCAGATACCACAAATTACCCAGCAGCCTCTGTGGGAAAAAAAAAAAACCCAAACGCTCAGTCACCGGATGATTTGCTGCAAAGTGACTCGAACATCTTAGAGTTAAAAACGAGCCTGCAGGACTTCTGCTTGTTAGGGTGTTGCCAATTTGCGCAATTTGCCTTTTTTTTTTTTTTTTTTTTTGTCAGTTGGTCATTTCTCTGTGTTGAAAGGGAGACGAGGTTGATTTTCACTTTTGTTTTTATGGGACCATGTAGGTCATTAAGGAAGTTTCTGTGATGCAATGACAAAGATATCTCGTTTATACTGTGGTCCGAAGGTTGTGTGTGTGTGTGTGTGTGTGTGTGTGTGTGTGTGTGTGTGTGTGTGTGTGTGTGTGTGTGTGTGTGTGTGTGTGTGTGTGTGTGTGTGTGTGTGTGTGTGTGTGTGTGTGTGTGTGTGTGTGTGTGTGTGTGTGTGTGTGTGTGTGTGTGTGTGTGTGTGTGTGTGTGTGTGTGCTTTCAATTACAGCAGCCAGATTTATTATGCATTACTGTTACAAGTTTTTTTTTTTTTTTTTTTTTTTTTTTTTTTATGACTACAAAACTCGTAAAAATTTCACCCAAAGCTGCATGTGTGAAAGCAAAAACGCACAATTTTTCAGCCAGACCTTACCTGCACATTTTCATCATCCTCCAGTAAAGTGTTCTGCTTTACGTCAGGGTGAGCCGATGTGTGAGCGCAGCAGGTGATTTTTTTAATTTATTTTTTCCTGCTTTATTGCAATGTTCGTTTACAGTTTTCATTCACAACAGTGACTTCAGAATGCATTGCAACATTTTTTATTTTTTTAAATAAAGAACAAAACAAAGACAAGAAAAGGAAAAAAAAAACACAAAACAACAGAAGTTCAATTTAAAGCCAAAGTAGAAAGAAAAATCGTATTTATTGGTGATATTATGATAAACTCGCAACAAGCCAGTTGCCGGGGGTGATGACGCTTGTACAGTGAGACCCGTGGGCGACTTGAACGATCTTCATGCACGTATGAAAATGCTTCATGCTGTTTCCTACTTGCCAGTATGATGTTTTATCTACTTTTTAATACTGTTAATACGTCCAATTACACGTAGGATTCATATAAAGGCAAAAAAAAAAAAAAACATGGTGTCTGACCCCGTCAAGTTTCATGTTGAAACTGAATGTCGAAGAGGCCTAATGAGGGTGTGCCGTCTTCAGAGGTAGCAACAGAGGGAGACGGTTTCAGTTGAGTCAGCATGTATGTGTGTGCATGTCTGACTGTTTCTATGTGGAGCTCCAGCTGTGCCATGCTTCTGTAACCCTGAGATGCAAATTCACCGACTGGAACAGCAACATAACAACGTAGGGAACAACAAATGAATCTACAAAGACGTAAAGACAGCTGAGCTCAGTTATGGCACTTTTTGCACACACAATAAACAGTTTTGAAGAGAGCTGATATTACATCATCTCCTGCCTCCTGACCCATTTCCCTGCAACGGTGAAAGTCTCCTGATGTGAGGTGCATGTGTGAACAGGCAACTCGGGACGAACCGAGAGCGGCCCGTCTTGAAATTCTAGAATTATCAGGAGTTTCTCTGTGAAGAGGCTAAAGTCAATTCATCATCTATTTGTGTGTGGGTGTGTTTCTGTGGAGAGCTTGTGTGTTAAGCCTTGGAGGTGAGGTGAGGGGAGGGGGGAGGTCAGGAGGCTTGAGAGAGAGAGAGAGAGAGAGAGGGGGGGGGGGGGGGGGGGGGAGGAGGAGGAGAGGTCATTGAGTGAATCCTGGGATTTCCTCGCATGTTGCAGGCAGTGTGCATGGGAGCCAGTCATCCCCCCCTTCTCTATCCACACACACACGCATAACATCAGCCCGGCTCCAAGTGTTTGGGAAAGTGTGTGTGTGTGTGTGGGGGGGGGGTGCTTTGTTCCTGCACTTGAGGGCTGTTGGCACATTTACGACACTATTCAACAACCCCTTTTTAGCACTCACATTGACGTCACAGTTTCACAAATGGGCCCGATTTTTTTTTTTTTTAAACACCTAAATCCCATGACTCAACTTTAACTCGCCATTGGAGGAAATCCAAATAGAGAATACAGTCTCACTGTTTGTAGTCTTATAATGGCAGGTTATGAAACCCTGTGATGTAAAACCTTTTAATGTTTCTTTTTATTCTAACACGTGTTCTTTGTCCTCTTTCGCTTCAGGCTAAAAGGAAGCTGGATTTAGAGGATCCTCTGTACCTGCCCGAGTTTCGCACACCCAAAGGCAAAGGCGGCATCGCAGCCAGGATACCAAGTCCAAGGAGTGAGTAACAACACGACATGAGCACAGCACACTGGAAGCAGTGGTTCTCAACTGGTCTGGAGTCAGAACCAACCATGAACTCATTAGAGAGAAAACTGGGACCCATATGTCCGACTTTCTTTCAACCAATCAGATGTAGTTCATGAAAAATTGTGCGGTTTGGAGTTCAGGATGGTACAAAGGGCTTCATAGACTTTTTCCAAGCACAGAGAGTCACATGAGACATTGAAAACAGCTCCGTGACCCACTATTGGGTCCAGACCCCCACCAGTTGAGAACCACAGCACTAACATATGAAGTGTTGAATCCTAAAGCGTGGTTTGTGGTCAGAGGGTCTGGGCTGATTCCATCTCTGCAGAGCTTCTGTGTAAACTAAAATAAGGTTGTTTTTTTACAAAAATGGAAGAAGCAATAAAGAGACACACTCAGCATGAAGCTGGCAGTAATAAAAAAAAATGAGTCCAATCTGAGGAACAATGGAGTCGTAATAAAATCTACGGTATAATTATAACAAGAGTTATAAAGTATTCCTAAGTGCAAGGAGATAAGACAGGAAGTTGTCCAATTAAGAGTTCTTTACAGTGGCACAAGTCCAAAGGGGGGCAGGAAGGGGATGGGTTGGGTGTTAGGCTAAGTAGGAAGAAGATTGTTTAGGGGTGGGGGGGGGTTTGTAGCTTTAAAAAAGATGGAGGCTTCTCCACCCTTTGAGGAGTCCAGGGGAAACACAGCACAGGAGCGCCACAAGGAAAATAATCCAATTATTTGACCAATTACATTATTTATTTATTTTTGCACATGTTAACATTCAGAATACAGGAGAGAGAGAGAGAGAGAGAGAGAGAGAGAGAGAGAGAGAGTCAGTCCCATGAAGAGTAGAGCAGCTCCTCTGAACGGTTACCAAGCTGTAGGAGAGATTTAAATCATAAATCTAGTTGAAATATTCTTTGTTTTTACCCTTCTACGTTCTCTGCCTGTTGATCTCCTTATGTCTAACTCTGTCTCCCCCCCTTTCCTTTTGGTCATGTCTTCCCGCTCTCAGCTCCAAAGTCTCCCGGGGAGCGGACTCGGTACGACACCTCCTTGGGCCTCCTGACCAAGAAATTTGTGGGTCTGATCGCCGAGTCTCCCGATGGCGTTCTCGACCTGAACTGGGCCACAGAGGTCCTGGAGGTCCAGAAGAGACGCATCTACGACATCACCAACGTCCTGGAGGGAGTCCAGCTGATCCGGAAGAAGTCCAAGAACAACATTCAGTGGCTGTGAGTACGGACGCATGAGGAGAAATGACCCAACTCCCTTTTCAGTCGTCTGCATATTGACCCATATTCCTGGACGACATGTTTACTCTGCTCTCTAGTTTTCTTTGCTCCCTGCTGTTTGGATTGCATCATAATTAAAAATATACATTTTCTCCAACAATTAAATATCCTAGAAATAATATCTGAATGACAACATGTAAGTTAGAATTATTAAGTTCCATAAAACTGAGACTTTGACCTAAAAGTAAATTAGCAGTGACAGTAAATGAGTCAAATAGTCTGACACATTTAATCCAAAAGCTGTTATTTAACTCCAGTAATCTGCCCCCTAGTGGCCGTTTAGGAACATTGCAATATCTGAAGATGACCCTGAATAACCTCACCTGAACCGTGTAGCATTTTTAAAGCTTTCACTTCCTCTAACTTTTGTTTTATCTTGTTTTCTCGTAGCGTCGGGGATGTGTTCGAGGGCGGTGCAGGCGGAGGAGAGAAGGCCTGCGCCCTCAGGAGAGAGCTCGGAGACCTGGAGCGAGAGGAGAGATCTCTGGATGAACTGATCCACTCGAGCACCACACAGCTCAAACAGCTCACGGAGCACGGAGACAATCAGAGATATCCTTTTACATCTCAAACTCCCCCCGTCCTGTGTTGCTTTATCTCCCTTTTTTTTTTTGGTTTGGTCTAGTTTCACACTCAGATGCACACTTACCCCCTTCTTATCCTTAACTCCAAACTGTACGTTGGGCTATGTGACATATCAGGACATCCCGCTCCATCGGCAGCCTCCGAGACCAGACGGTCATTGCTGTCAAGGCCCCCTGCTGACACCAAACTGGAGGTTCCAGACATGGCAGGAGTGAGCACACTTTTTATTTGAATGGTGCAAAGTGTTGAAAAGATAGAAATATCAGATCAACTGTTAGTATAATAACATTAACATGAAAACTGTATTTCTCCTTACAGCAGGGATCGTTACAGATCTATTTGAAGAGTAAGAACGGTCCCATTGAAGTCTACCCTGTGTCCAGAGGAAGGCCTTGAGGACGCCAGCCCTGTTAAGAGTGCTATAACACCCTAAAAAGGAGTTCCCTCCCCCCCTCTCATTGTACTCCTACCCCCGACCCTCCATGGGCCCGCCGAGCTTCAGCATCAAAAGAGGAGCCTGCAGAATGTAAGTGCCGCTCTGTTGGGTCATGTTCAGAGACTTTATTGTCACATCAGGAGATAACTACTGAATGAGTCCACTTTATTCTGACAACGAGAA